>NW_027703610.1:0-6227 GCF_054177405.1 Leptonychotes weddellii | reverse complement strand
CTGGTGGTGGGTATTGAGGAGGGCACATTCTGCATGGAGCACTGGGTGTTATGCACAAACAATGAATCATGGAACACTTCATCTAAAACTAATGATGTAATGTATGGGGATTAACATAAGAATAAAAAATAAAAATAAAAAATACACATACACAAACATATACACATATGCACATGCACTCGCGCGCACACACACACACAGGAACATACAAACACACATCCTATTGAGATTTTGTTTGCTACCAAAATGAATCACTTTCGTAAGAATTGATAGCTTTACAATGTTGAATTTCCCAATCCATGAACAAGTATCTTCCCACATTTAGTTGTCTTTTAATTTTTTTAATGAAACACAGTTGATAGTGGCTGTGTAGAGATATTGCACATATTCTGTTTAGATTATTAGTTGGAATTCTGTGGGTTTGATGATGTTGCAAATGGTAACCTTATTTTTTATTTCATTATTAAAATATGTACATACAAACACAAAATATTTTTACATTTAACTGAATCTAGAAAACATACTAAAAATCACTTAATAATCTTAATAATTTGACTGCATATTCCTTTAACATTTTTACATAAAAATCATCTCATCTGCTAGTTTAGAGGTATTTTTTGGGGGGTACTTTAATTTTTAAAATCTGTTTTTCTGGTCTCACATTAATTACAATTTGCAGTGTGATGAATAGTAGTGTTAATAGTAAGTATACTCATCTTTGAATATTTCTCATTAAGGAAGATGTTTTCTATTGACACTTTACAGATATCCTTAATCAGATAAAGGATTTTCTAATTCCTATGTAGTTAGTGGCTTAAATCATGATTATATGTTAAATTTATTAAATGCTTTTCTGCATCTATTGCAATAGTTATTTGGAAGATTTCTCAATTTTGTTACTTTGTTTAGATATATTTTTAAATTTTGAAGCAAACTTCTTTTCCTGCAAAACTCTAACTTGCTTGTGACGTATTACCTATGTGTGTGTGTATGTGTGTGTGTGTAGTTATACTTTTTATACACTGCCAGATTTGAATCGACATTATTTTGTTCAGAATCTTGGCATTTATATTCAGAACTGAGATTGCCCTTTAACCCTATCCATTTTTTATTGCCCTTTCAGGTTTTGTTATATTGGTCTTCTAAAATTTAATAATTTAATAAATTAGACAATGCTTTCTCATGTCA
This sequence comes from Leptonychotes weddellii, assembly GCF_054177405.1. Taxonomy (NCBI): domain Eukaryota; kingdom Metazoa; phylum Chordata; class Mammalia; order Carnivora; family Phocidae; genus Leptonychotes; species Leptonychotes weddellii. Next base: position 5,039 of record NW_027703610.1, on the reverse strand, counting down.
TATTTTCTGGAAGAGTTTCTGTGTTTGGCATTATTTATTCCTTCAATATTTGAAATGGGTCACTGATGACATTTGGGCCTAAAGTTTCTTTGTGGAAGGTTTTTAATTATTCAATTTCTGTAATATCTCCAAATTTTCTTTGTATTCAGATTTTGTTTTTCATTCTGACATCATTTATCTAGAAATGTGCCCATTTCATCTAAATTTTCAAATGTACTAATATAAATTTATTTATAATATAAATTTAGGCCATTTTATTTTCTAAATCAGTTCCCTTTTTATCCCATTGAATGTTTTTTTCTCCTTTGTCTTATCAATTTTCTTTGTTCAGGTAACTTTATGCCTTTTTAAAGAAGTAACTTTTTAAATTTTTTTTTGGTATTATTTTCTTTTATATCATTAATGTCTGCTCTTGATTTTAATTTCTTCCTTCTTTCATTAGGTTGAATTTGCGTATCTTTTTTTGAGGCCAATGTTAATTCATTTAAATGGCTTTTTCTTTCTCCTTTTCTCTAATGCATGCATTTAAAGCTTTAAATTCTCTTTAAAGCATAGCTTAGATTCATCACAGAAGTTTTGATACATTGTATTTTATAATTTATTTCAAAATATTTTTTAAGTTCCATTGTGATTTCTTAAGTCTCATGATATTTAGAAGAGTGTTTCCTTTTCAAACCTAAAAAGATCTTTTGTTTTCAATATTCAGCTTAACTTCACTGTGTACTCATAAGATTCTCTTTAGTCCATTCCTTACTAATATGTTGAGACTCTTTTTGAAGTGCCAGTCATTTTATTTACAAGTATGACGTGTGAATGAAAAAAAAAAATAGATATTCTCCTGCTGTTGAATATAATAATAAATGTCATTAGGTCAAGTTTGAAATTCAAATTGTTGCTTCTTATACCTTTCTGAGTAATAGATGCTAAAATCGCCCCAACCTAATAAATTTATCAATTTGCTTCCTGCATACAATTTTTGGTTTGTGTGTATTGGAGCCATGTTATTACATAAAATTTAGTTTTGTTTCACCTTATTAATGCAGTGAATATTTTTAACATTTCTTTTTTCTCTAGTAATTATTTTTCCCACAAAATCTACCTTTTCCAGGGCACCTGGGTGGCTCAGTCAGTTAAGCATCTGCCTTTGGCTCAGGTCCTGGTCCCGGAGTCCTGGGATTGAGCCCCACATTGGGCTCCATGCTCAGTAGGGAGCCTGCTTCTCCCTCTCCCTCTGCCCTCTCATTCTCTCTCTCAAAAAAACAAACAAACAAAAAAACTACCTTTTTCTTTTAATTTTTTTTCTGACATCACTATATATCTACACAAACTTTCTTTTTATTAGCTATTATATGGCATATCTTTTTACCATCTTTTTATTTATATCTGCTAAAAAGCATATGGCTGGTTTACATTTTCTATCCCATTTGACTATGTTTATCTTTTAATTAGATATTGTATTTTTGTTTACTTTCATTAACTAATGTTTTTGATGAACAAATCCATAAGATCACTAGCTATATTCTTTTGTCTCACATGGCTTACATCTTCTTTTCTCTCCTTCTGCCTTTTTTGGGGGGTGGAGGGAGGGATTATTTTTATTATCTTTTTAATCCAGAGAGCCTCACTTCAGCCTCTATATTGGCCTATACTGGTCTTCTCAAGGCCTAAAGCCTTCTATTGTACCCTCTGCCCATAATCTCTTGCCTTCAGGCATCTGTGGGTCTCACATACACACACCACAGTGCCTACCATTGCCTTCTGTGGCTTCTAGCCTGAAATCCAAACATGGCTGCCATTTCTATTTCATCTCCCAAGTCAGGTAAGACAGATACTAGTCCCTCAGGCAGCCTACAGACAAGCCAGAATGTGGTAAAAATATTTCTACTCTGGTTTTTCCAGCCCAAGGGAGGGAACTAGGAATTGGGCCACTTCCGCCCAATCACCCCACACCACACTCAGAAGGGGATGGGGTTAAGAGCAAGTAAAAACATCACAAAGTATCCTACAATTTTGAATGTGGTTTTTATCTGATTAGGTGACACCTTTGTTGCTATAGATTTTTTACTATTTTCCAAAGATCCTATAAAGTTATTTTAGTCAGTCTCTTATTTATTTAATATTTCAAGTAATGAGGGCCTGGAGCTTCATATTATGTCATTTTATAGATGTCTATTTATTTTTGACCCCTCTAAGCTTCCTCCCATCTTTAGGAAAAGTGCTCATTTTTTCTGCTCTGACAGTATGTTAACAGTAGGTCCAGTCATGTTCTTTATTTTTATATAACATTATAATCTGACTATAGTTTATTGTAACGGGTATTTGGATCTACAATGATTACAAACTCAGATTATTGAAAGGACTCACACAGGACTATAATAAATGTAAAGTAATAGTATAATAGGAAAGAAAAATTAATAAAAGAAAAACACAGGCAAGCTTTGAAGGTCCAATTAACTCCTAGATGCAATTTCCCTGGACCTTTCTTAGTCTTGTAGAATGAATTTCACCTCAGGATTATGAACTACTGAAATTTTCATTTCAGAAGAACTCAGAAAAATTTTCAGAGGAGTCCTTTATGCTCCACAGGTCACCCAGTCAAATAATGCTGTTTAACCATTTGAGCCAAGTATAAACTTTTATCTACTCATCCCTAAGTAATGCAAATGAGCTGGTCCTGCTTGACAGCAGGAGAATTTTGAACTTTAAATAGATTATATAAATTACGACCTAGTTCACTCTATGTACCATGGCCAGGAGTTAGTTCAGATTTCCAGATATTTTTGGAATAAGCATAGTACTCTATCTTACATAAGACTTGAAAAAAAGCAGGCTAATTAATTACTCTAGCTCATCCCCAGAAATTTGAATTGCAAATAACAGGTTGGTATATATATAACTGGGATCGTGTTACAGCCACTGAGTCTAGAGAAGAGAAATATATTTTACAGAAAGAACAATAAAATGACATGAGGGAAGTACACATGGGAAATGGAAAGACAGATTCTTTCACTGTATTCTTATTAGATCTCAAGCATATTCTGGGAGAAGGGATTTCAACCTTGATAATCATCTGCCTCTCATACTCTTCCTGGTCAAAGAAAAACTGCACAATGACCAAGACAATAACTAGGATAGCCTAGGACTTAGCTGCAGTTCATCTGTTGCTTCACTTTTTGCTAATGATATCCCATCTCTTCAAGCTGATGTGACTCAGATCACAAAAATATAGTTGGAAAAAACCTTAAGAAACTTGTACAAATTGTATATTTGAAATAGATGATTGTTTAATTTGCTATATACAGGTTAAAATTCGACTATTGGACTACTTTAACTTACTGATTTTTAACTTATTCTTTAGAGTAGGATAAGTTTATGGGAATATAAAATAAATTTATAGGAAATACATAAGTGCTCCATGGTTTGTGGAATCCAAGAGGACAGACCCAGACCACTCAACTGGTAGAACAGTCAGGCTTCTCTAATGATTTAATATTTTCTACTTCCTAATAGTTTTATCATCAAATAAAGTACATACTATTTCAGAATTGCCCAGTAGTTACTGATTAAGGGCTCAGAGATATCCATAAGAAAGTTGATAGGCCTCATAATTATTCTAAACAATAAAAGAAATAATAAAGCTAAATAAATTTGTATTATTTGAACTCAAGAGCTAAAATAACCAAATTGAAATAGTGTATCAAGAATGCATCTGACTTCTCAGAAAAAGAGCTCTATTTAACTACTATGAATCAAATGACTCAAATGAATCATCTTCTCAAAGGACATTGATAGTCCTGATTTTTTCCATTAATTGTTGTACTGAGAACATTTTTCTTGAAGAGTTACCTGATGTCATTTCTTTGTAATAAAACCTTCCATTCCATTTAACAGTACATTGATAAACATCTAAAATAATTAATAAATGTTCATAAAATACCCCAAAGAAGATATTCATTAAGAACAGAATTTAATTTATATAAAAGAAATCCATTAAATGACTTACTCTTTACCATATATCTTAAAGTATTCATTAGAATCCATTTTCTTACCTTTGGTATTTAGTGAACTATAAGAACACACATACAGCTAGGTAATTAAACAAAATTTGGAAAACAACACATGAACAAAAGAAGAAGTTTGACATGGAAATAGCAACCATCAAAAACAAACAGAATCACAGAGTTGAAAAATACACTAACTAAACTGAAGAATTCAGTAGAGTTTCAAAAGCAAACTCAACCATAGAGAAGAAAGAATCAGAACCATGGAAAATAGGACACTGAAAACTACCATCAGAGGAGCGAAAAGGAAGGAAGGAAGGAAGGAGAGAGAGAGAGAGAGAAAGAAAGAAAGAGGAGAGAGAGGAGAGAGAGGAGAGAGAGAGAGGAGAGAGAGGAGAGAGAGGAGAGAGAGGAGAGAGAGGAGAGAGAGGAGAGAGAGGAGAGAGAGGAGAGAGAGAGAGGAGAGAAAAAAAGAGAAAACAGAAAAAAAATAAAGCTGACAGGATTTGTGGGACACAAGAAAATTACAATATGTGAATTCTAGAAGAAGAGAAAAGGATAGAATGTATATTTAAAGTAATAATGGCTGAAAATATCCCAAACTTGGGGAGATGGACATCCAGATCCATGAGGCCTAAAGGGCCTAAAATAGGTTAAACCAAATAGGGCTACATGGAGACACATTATAATTAAACTGTCAAAAGTCAAAGGCAAAGAAAGAATTTTAAGAGCAGCAAGAGAAAAGAGAGAAGTTACATACCACATAAGATTTTGGGCAGATTTCTCAACAGAAACTTTTCAGCCCTAGAGAGAATGGAAAGACATATTCAAAATACTGAAAAGAGGGGGCGGAGCAAGATGGCGGAGGAGTAGGAGACCTGGATTTCGTCTCCTCTCAGGAATTCAGCTGGATAGGGATCAAACCATTCTGAACACCTACAAACTCAACAGGAGATCGAAGAAAGGAATAGCAACAACTCTCTGAACAGAAAAGCGACCACTTTCTGGAAGGTAGGACGTGCGGAGAAGTGAATCCGA
>NW_027703609.1:0-341 GCF_054177405.1 Leptonychotes weddellii | reverse complement strand
CATCCCTAAATGTGGAATTGCTAGGTTAAATGTTTTAGAGGGTTTTTTAATTTGTTTGTTGTTTTTTGGGGTTTTTTTTATGTATATGGCAACTGCTTTTTCAGAAAAGTTGTACCAACATACTCTACTACCAAGATGTAAGTACAAATCTCTTACTGACTTGCCATTACTGATCCTAAACCCTCTATTCACTCCTTAATCTAATCAGAAAAAGTCTGATCACTTTTCATTTTGTCTTTCAGCTTTGTTTAAGGTGATTTTTGCCCCAGCATTAAACTTTTTATGCAGTCAAGTTTTCTTTTAGTGTTTCCTTAGTATTTAGAAGTTTTGTCCTTTGAAAA
>NW_027703608.1:0-341 GCF_054177405.1 Leptonychotes weddellii | reverse complement strand
AGGCCCTGTCTCTCTGACTCAGACCCTGTCTCCCTGCCCCCAGGCCCTGTCTCCCTGCCCCAGGCCCTGCCTCCCTGCCCCAGGTCCTGCCTCCCTGCCCCAGGCCCTGTCTCCCTGCCCCAGGCCCTGCCTCCCTGCCCCCAGGCCCTGTCTCTCTGACTCAGACCCTGTCTCCCTGCCCCCAGGCCCTGTCTCCCTGCCCCAGGCCCTGCCTCCCTGCCCCAGGTCCTGCCTCCCTGCCCCAGGCCCTGTCTCCCTGCCCCAGGCCCTGCCTCCCTGCCCCCAGGCCCTGTCTCTCTGACTCAGACCCTGTCTCCCTGCCCCCAGGCCCTGTCTCCCTG
>NW_027703607.1:0-341 GCF_054177405.1 Leptonychotes weddellii | reverse complement strand
TTTTGGGGTGGCATATTTTGGTACCCTTCAATGATAATTTTTTAATGAGATATGATTGACATATAACATTGCATTAGTCTTAGGTGTACAACATAAGGGGTTGATATATATATATATATGAAATCATGGGGTACTTGTCTTTCTCTGTCTGACTTACTTCACTGAGCAAATTCCCTCAAGGTCCATCTATGTTGTTGCACATGTCAGGATTTCCTTCTTTTTTTGTGGCCAAATAACATACCATCATGCATGCATGTGTATGTGTGTGTGTGTGTGTGTAATTTTCTTTATCCATTCCAGATACAAGTCCCTTATAAGATATAGTATATGCAAAATTTTCT
>NW_027703606.1:0-341 GCF_054177405.1 Leptonychotes weddellii | reverse complement strand
CCTCCAGTTCAGACACAGGAGTGGGTACTATGCCAGAAGGTGGCCTGGATCAGGAGCCAGAATACCTGGGTTATGGTCTCAGGTGTGCTGCTGGCAAACTATGTGACTATATGACCTTGGAGAAGTCATTGAGCTTCTCTGAGCCTCAGTTTCCTTGTGTGTAAATAGGTGTATGTTACAGTGTTTTATTTATTTATTTATTTTTTTTAAAGATTTTATTTATTTATTTGAGAGAGAGAGAGCAGGAGACGGGGGAGGGTCAGAGGGAGAAGCAGACTCCCTGCCAAGCAGGGAGCCCGATGCGGGACTCGATCCCGGGACTCCAGGATCATGACCTGAGC
>NW_027703605.1:0-341 GCF_054177405.1 Leptonychotes weddellii | reverse complement strand
TGCCTTGGGCCCCCAGGGAGAGGAAGGCCAAGGTGATGGAGCCGCTCAGCAGGGAGAAGATGACATTCTTATTGGGCGTCTTCGAAGCCAACTGCTTATAGAGGCTGAGGGCGAAGTCGGTGCTGCTGGAGGCTAATCCGAAGTTGTCCACTGGTGTCTCGTTGTGTACGTCCTCCTGGGTGACATTCTGCGGGTCAAGCACGCCCCCCGGGACACGGTGGACAGTGGGGCAGAGCCCAGCCACCAGAGCCCCAGAGCCAAGAGGGGCGACATTCTCTCTGTCCTCATCTCTGGAGAACAAAGCTCCTTTAAGTGTTGGGAGCCAGATGGTGCCCCGACTG
>NW_027703604.1:0-341 GCF_054177405.1 Leptonychotes weddellii | reverse complement strand
TTTCTTCTAACAATAAAATTCTACAGTTCTGTAAGTCTGTAGGGCCCCAACCCATCTCTAGCATTAAATATCTTCTATGCGTTTTCAGTTTTTTAAATTTTATATACAAGATATAGACAGAAGAAGACCCTACAGTTATAGGGCAAAAGGGGTAATGAGGTCTGAGCAATTATGGACACCCATATGAACCTTGTTTCATAAGTGTTCATATACCATCTGCTTACATCTATATTTAGTTTATGGCTCATGGATCAAATCCCGCCCATGGTCTGTCTTTATACAGCCTATGAGTTAAGAATGATTTTTACATTCTTAAAGGGCTATAAAAGAGAAAAGAAGAG
>NW_027703603.1:0-341 GCF_054177405.1 Leptonychotes weddellii | reverse complement strand
GCAGCGGCCCTCGAGGCCCTTCTTTCTCAAACCCAACTTTCCTTGTCCGTTCCCACCATCCTTGTTGCAGAGCCACACAGAATAATGTTGGCAAAGGAACGTGGCAGTGTTCTCCTAGGTCTTTTCTCCTAACAGCGGTGTTTATGGCGCCCCACACTACCGGACAAAATGCATTTCCAGATGATGTGGTTTTGGAATATAGGTGAGGTTCGGTGGGGTGAGGTCCGGAGCCGACAACCAAGAAAGAATTCTTGAGATGTCTTTGGTGCAAAATGGTGGCTTATTAAAGCACGGGGGCAGGACCCGTGGACAGAAAGAGCTGCTGCACCAGGGTTGTGAGG
>NW_027703602.1:0-341 GCF_054177405.1 Leptonychotes weddellii | reverse complement strand
TTAGGAGAAATTTAATGCTAAAATCAACTGAAATAAAGAAAAGCTGATTCTGTGTTCTTTTTTTTATGATATGTTAATCACCATACATTACATCATTAGTTTTTGATGTAGTGTTCCATGATTCATTGTTTGCGTATAACACCCAGTGCTCCATGAAGAACGTGCCCTCTTTAATACCCATCACCAGGCTAACCCATCCTCCCACCACCCTCCCCTCTAGAACCCTCAGTTTGTTTTTCAGAGTCCATCGTCTCTCATGGTTCGTCTACCCCTCCAATTCCCCCCCTTCATTCTTCCCCTCCTGCTATCTTCTTTTCTTTTTTTCCTTAACATATATTGCA
>NW_027703601.1:0-341 GCF_054177405.1 Leptonychotes weddellii | reverse complement strand
CTATACCAATGACTGTTAAGAAAAAATTAGAAGGCATTAAATTGTTCTAAGAATGCTACAAAGGCACTGAATTCAAATATCCCTTAATATATGGATTATCTAAATTTTCATCTTTAATATTCAGTTGCTCACAGTTATTTTCTTAAGAAATATTTTTAATAAGATGATTCTACCTTATGATTTTTCCCCTGGAAAACAGAGTTTTAAACAACAAGTATGTAAAACATTCTAATGAAATAGAGTGGCAATACCTCAGGTTCAAAGGTACTCATCACTAGATGATTTATACCTAGATGTTTTTACTTTTACACACATCTTGTTTCATCACAACAATACATCAA
>NW_027703600.1:0-341 GCF_054177405.1 Leptonychotes weddellii | reverse complement strand
GTGTGTCCTCCACTCAGGGGCAGAATTCCCCCCTCCCCTGCAGGGACACCTGCCAGGGCCAGGAGCCCGGGACAGCGTCCTCCCCATTGACAATCCTGGACAGGCCACTCAGCACGGGATGGATGGTGGGGACCCCGCAGTCTGGTGGGGGGGGGCAGGAGGAGGGGGAAGAAGGCTGAGGCCCAGGGCCAATCTGCAAAACTAGTTTCTTCCAGGCCCGCGCAGGACCCCACACCACCCTCCTACCACCCCCAGGCAACTTCTGCTGCAGTCCTCAACCTGTAGGCATGAGGATCCCCACATGCAGCCTGCTAACCCTACTCATGCTGCCATGTCCAGGG
>NW_027703599.1:0-6227 GCF_054177405.1 Leptonychotes weddellii | reverse complement strand
GGCCACACTGTCTCCGTTTCTGTCCGTGCTGCTATAAACTGCAGCGGCCTGGGTTGTGCGCCCCTCCGCAGCGCCCCCAGTCCTGCCTCCAGGTTGGAGCACGTCTCTGCCCTTTGTGCTTCTAAAACCGCCAGCCGCTCCTGGTTCGCGTGCGCAGGTTTCCACCCCGGGGGTTGCAGTTCACTGGCGGGACTGGCGCACCCGGTTTCCGTCTCAGAGGCTGCAGTTCATGTGCGCGCGACCGTCGCTCTGGTTTCTGTCCGGGGGGCCTGCGGTTCGCGTGTGCGCGACCCCACCGGTCTGGTTTTCCACCCCAGGGGCTGCCCTAAAGTCCTTTCCCGATGCTACCAGTCTGCGAGTCTGTGCCTGTCCTCAGCGTGCGAGGCTGTCACTCACTGGCGGTGTAGGATCCCCATGGCCAGGCACCCTCCACTGCCGTTTATCCTCCGATATCTGCCCGCGGAATCACAGCTCCCCGCTTCATACCTCAAAACCAACCGCCTGCGATATTCTGTTTGTAGAGATCCAGATCTTCTTACATCTCAGGCTGGTTTCGCGGGTGCTCAGAGTGGTCTGGTAGATATCCAGCTCAATTCCGGGGACCAGTTGAAATAGGGTCCCCTACTCCTCCGCCATCTTTCCCCCCTCTCCCTGTGAGAATTCTTTATGTTCACTAGAATTTGTATCTTACAGGATCTTTGGGCTTTTGAGGCTTCTATGGAGAGGACCAATTATCAAGAAGAAATTCAGGATTTTTTATTTATATGGAATTTTTATTTTCTCTAGCATAACCTTTTTTAGAGATCCTCCTCTTCCTCACCCCAGGATAAGGATTATATCAAGGGATTTTAAAATGTCGCTTTCCATTGTGATTGTTGAAATCCTGGGACCACTATTATTTTATCAGCTCTACCACAGTTATATATATCATAGTTACTGTTATAACAGTGACCAAACTTCCCTCCTAGAACCTTATTTTTTCTCTTAAGCACATTTTGTGAATCTTTTTAAAGAACTACCCCCATTTCCTTGCGGAAAACCGTATTCTTTTCCACAGTTGGAACTCACCACCTTCAGCCTCTACCTGGGCTTTACCACCATAACTTTCCAGGTCCTGGAGATTTAAATCACAGATTTGTGTGTCTCCTTATTTATTCTGATTTCCTTTGTTTTACTGCCTCTAAGCAATTGCCTAACTTGTCCAATAGTGCCTTTATTTCTGTGTCTTTTTTTTATTATGGATCCATCTTCCCTTACTTAAAGATTCCCTCGCCCATTTTTTTTTTAACCAAGGTCCAAAGAATTCTCTTCAAAACATGAGGAAGAATGAAATCCTCTGGAGATTGAGTATAGACAGGAATTCACCTAATTAACAAATGCAACTTTAAAAATTATGGATGACATGGGAAAATGGAAAAGATTGTTTTCTGTGATAAACTATCACACACACACCCCCAACCCCTGCCCTGCCACATCTATGAGAGTGGTATAATAAAACAGGGGAAATAAAGTAGTCCTTTCATCCCAACACTGTCATCTTGTTACTGCCATTTTAGGTTGTCGGTTTGACTCCGACACTGGCAGGAGTCATTATGAGATATGTGGATGAGAGAGGGAGTGACAAGAGCCAGTGGAAAGATTCAGGGTGCATCAAGGAGAGGGGCTTCTAAAAGCTCTGCTGCTCGCTAAAAAAGGCTTTTGTTAAAATGGAAATATCCAGTCATCTCTGAAATAATTGATTGGCAAATACAATGAGTGACCTAGCTGAACTGGAAAGAATTTGAAAAGTACCAACAACAAAATTATATCCTTTTAGCCAAATATGTTTTCTTTTCACTGAAATATGACTGACTCATAATAATGCTAATTATGCCTAATTATCATCTCAATTATTTTACCCTTGCAAGAACATTTCATCATTGTGGTGTTTATCAGTTATCTAATAATAATTTATATTGTTTCCACTTTTTTAAAAGAGAAGTTTCACTGGTTTAAACACAATACCATGGTTTGGTGAGATACATACTTATTATTATTGGCTTTTATTTGATTGTAGGCCTTTGATGAGTTACAAGAGATTTCTCTAAAATCTTCTATAATAAGTTCTATCAAGAGATGAGTTTAAATGGCATAACCGGGCCTCTGTGGGAAGGCCACCTGTGCTAGTCATTAATTGGGGGAACAGAATTATCTTTTCGGGGGATGAATGTGACCAAGGGCCTCGTACAGAAGCAATAAGAAGGAAACGTCAAGCTACTACGATGGCCTCAAGAATCGTAAAAAGAAAAAAAAAGAAAAAAAAAACACAGAAAAAACCCACAAAACTTACAGACCATAAAAGGGAGAATTCCACTTTAACATTCCTGTCATGTGTTCAGCTGGTCAGCCTTTGAACATCCTCCTCCTTGAGGAGGTCACCTGACTGAAACAGCCCCTCCCGTCCGTGGACAATCCTTGTCTTTGAACAGAAATGCTTCTGGCTCTCAGTTCCAGCTCTACCTCATGGGGCCACACAGAACACATCTAAAACCTCTTCTACATGACAGGCCTTCAACTTTAATAATGATGCTTAACATTTGTAAGGCATCTGCCCCTGGACAAAGTGGTTTCACGTACATTATCACATTTAATCAGATCAACGGCCCTGTGACCTAAGCATCCTTAGCCTCCATTTCACTGAACGTTTTTCTCGTTCTGCTGTCTCACCTTTACCTTCCTCCAAACCTGTCTCACTCAACCTTAGAGTCTTTGAATGCCCTTCTGTTCCGGCTGCTGCCCTCTGAATTCTTTCTGTCTTTGCTGGTTTTCTTTGTTTAAAAGCATAACTCTGAGAATGGAACGCCCTGCTTTATGCTTAGTGGTCTTGAACAGTGCTTTTACCTCCTGGGTCAAAGACCGTTCTTTAAGACAACACGATTTGTGTTTTTGGCAGTGCTATCCTATGGTGGATCGATTTGGGGTTGACCTCAGCTAGAACTTTTTAAAGAGTTTTAATCATGTGACTGCTAAGTCACCTTTTCCCATCCTGTACTTGTGAAGGTTTTGTTTTGTTTTGGTTTGGTTTGGTTTTACTCTTTACTCTTGTGGGATCTGGGGTGAATGCACTGACCACACTGGATAAGGGCAGGTATAACCTGAGTTCAAGTTTCTGTTGTACCACTAATGAGTTGTCTTTCCATCTCAGTAAATGGCAACCTCATCCCTCCAGTAGCTTAGGCCCAGAACCTTGAAATCAGATTTGACTCCTCTCTCAAAATTACTGCCAGTCTCACCTTCATTCCTAGAAACCGATCATTTCTCCCCACCTTCATCAGAACCTCCCAGTTTTAGGCGCCATGGGCTCCCATCTGGATGGCCATTATAGCCTCCTAATTGGTCCCTCACTTCCACATTTGCCCCTCTACAGCATGTTTCCTATACAATAGCCAGAGTGAGCCTTTGAAATCATGTCAGAACATATTATTCATCTGCCCAAAATGCTCCATCGTCTTCTCGTTTAATCCAGAGCAAAAGGTAAAAATATTTACCATGCCTACAAGGGCCCCACGAAATCTGTTCCTTGCCTCCCGCTACCATGCTTCCTTCTTTGTCCCAAGCTACTTTCCACTTTGGTCACTCCATCCGGCCCTGGCCTCTTTGTCCTCCTCAAACTCCCTAAGCCTGGTTCTTCTCAGGGCTTTTCTGCTCATTGCCTCTACACAAAACCCTTTTCTACCAGGTTTCTGCTTTTGGATCTCTGCTCAAATGCCCTCTTATCAGAGGACCCTTCCCAGCTGTATAGAACAGCACCCCCAGTCCTCTATAGCCTGCTTTGTTTTCTTTTGTAGCACTTTCCACTGCCTGCCACATTACTTTGTTAAAAGATAAACGGAGACATATTAAAAATTTTAAGAGTTTATTTGAGCAAAATTTAATTTGCTTGGGGCAGTGCCTAAGTGAATGCGGGTAGGGGCGCTTTACCGACAGGTGCTGAGGGAAAGACCTACAGAGAAGGTGTGGCCGCAAAGAAGATGTTTTGATTTGCTATAGCTTCAAGTCTAGCTGGCTGTTCTTGACTGGTTGTCCTCAGGTTTTGATTTCTTAACTTTGAGGCATTTACAGGCTTAGCTTTCAGGTTGTTTATATCAGTGGCTCCAGCTAATTATAGCCACCTCAGTCTAATGGCTTCCTTGTTTAATTAATTTAACAACATATTAGCTTGGTTTCATTACTTACTGTTTGCCTTCCTCAATTAGAATGGAAGTTCCTTATGGCCAAGTCTGTTTTGTTTACCGTTGAAGCCCAACATCTAGTATAATACTTGGTACACAACAAATATCTGTCAAATGAAAGAATTTTTTGACTTTGGCTTCCTCCTTTGTTTAAAAAAAAAGTGTATTAATTTCCTAGGGCTGTGGTAACAAAGTACCACAAGCTTGGTGACTTAAAAGAATAGGAATTTATTCTCTCACAGATCTTGAGGCCAGAAGTCCCAAAAATCAAGGTGTCAGGAGGGTTGGTTCCTTCTGGAAGCTCTGAGGGAGAATCCTTTCCATGTTTCACCAGCTTCTAGGGGCTCCTGACAACCCTTGGTGTTCCTTGGCTTGTAGATACATCACTCCAATCTTTGTCTCCATCTTCACATCACCTTCCCTGAGAGTTATCCCCGTCTCTTCTAAGGATGCTTTTGTCATTGGATTTAGGATTCATCCTACTCCAAGACAATCTCGGCTCAAGATCTTTAACTTAATTACATCTGCAAAGATCCTCTTTTCCAAATAAAGTCACATTAACAAGGTCTGGGTAGACATATTTTTTGGGAGCCACCATTCAATCCACTACAGCTCCATCAAGAGAACTACACAATATAAGTTTTAGGGAAGCTCTTTATATAATTTAATGTGGTATTCAGAAGTGAGTCATTATGTTAAAACATTTCATCCTCTCATATCTGATCTACTGTCCCAGTCTATTGAAATATTTTTAAATACTAACTCTAACTCTATTCATTGCCCTTCCTGACTCCAGATCATTAGTAAAATTGCTAAATATGTCTTCTATATGTTCATCTCAGTTATTGACTTAAAAGACGTATTGAATAGAACAGAGCCATGGAGAGAGCAGTGAGATCTGTAAACAGACTGCTCGTCTAGATTGGCATGAATTGATTAATCAGTACCTTTTAGGTCCAGGGCTTTGTCCAGTTATGAATCTTCTTCAAGGTACTTCCATCTGTCTGTTTCTCCATATTATCTATGGTAATTTATGAAATTCTGTTGAATGGTTTATGGAAATACAGAGATAGCTGACCTATTCCATTTCATTTATTTATTTGTTGGTTTATTCATCCACTTACTCAACTAGGAATCGTTGAGTGTGTACTAGGTGCCAGGTATTGAAAGGTTGGCAGGGAACAAAAGAGGCACTGTCCCTATTTTAACAGAGTTCATTGTCACTCATCTCCTGGTTTTAGTAACTTGATTTAGAATAAAAACTGTGTGTATACTGGGTGAAGGAGACTGGAAATGAAGTCAGCTAATCATGACCTCTTGCAGTCCATTCTAGCCTCCACTGTTCCTTTTCTGTGTTTCAAACCATCCCATTTAGCTGCTCTGTTCTGGATTCCAGCTTTCTCCTTATCTTGTTTGAAAATTTAAAGTGCATTTATTGGCTCCTGTCTTAGAGTGTGTATTTAGGTCTCTGATTTTTCAGATTCTGTGGAGTTTGGTCAGTCCCCTTGGAAATTTCTCTTTGTCCTTTGAGGTACAATTGATGCAAGTCAGCAGACCCGAACCCCTTAAGAGAATCTGGATGCCCTTTATTATAGTACTAATATAAGTATTATTTTAAAGACAACAACCACAGCTGTAATTTATTTAGCAACTCTACTGGGCTAAATGTCTAACAAATGCTCTTTTTTTTTTTTTAAAGATTTTATTTACTTATTTGAGAGAGAGAGAATGAGAGACAGAGAGCATGAGAGGGAGGAGGGTCAGAGGGAGAAGCAGACTCCCTGCCGAGCAGGGAGCCTGATGCGGGACTCGATCCCGGGACTCCAGGATCATGACCTGAGCCGAAGGCAGTCGCTTAACCAACTGAGCCACCCAGGCGCCCCAAATGCTCTTTTTTTTAATCCTCACAAATTTCCCTGATGAAGGAAGGGTTTTACCTCTGCTTTATAAAACAAGAAGCTGGGGCGCCTGGGTGGCTCAGTTGGTTAAGCGTCTGCCTTCGGCTCAGGTCATGAT
>NW_027703598.1:0-341 GCF_054177405.1 Leptonychotes weddellii | reverse complement strand
AAGGTATATTGGGGTGCCTGGGTGGCTCAATCAGTTAAGCGTCTGCCTTCGGCTCAGGTCATGATCCCAGGGTCCTGGGATCGAGACCCGCGTCGGGCTCTCTGCTCATGGGAAGCCTGCTTCTCCCTCTCCCACTCCCCCTGCTTGTGTTCCCTCTCTCGCTGTGTCTCTCTGTCAAATAAATAAATAAATAATCTTTTAAAAAAAAAAATAAGGTATCTTAACAGGAAAATGATTTTATATTTCATTTTATCAGCTTCTTTTTTTTTTTAAAGATTTTATTTATTTGACATAGAGAGACACAGCGAGAGAGGGAACACAAGCAGGGGGAGTGGGAGAGG
>NW_027703597.1:0-341 GCF_054177405.1 Leptonychotes weddellii | reverse complement strand
GGCTCCTAATCTCCCATAGAAACTGGGAAACAGGGACCCTATCTTCTTTCAGAATTATGTTGCAAAAAGTGGCTCACAGTTCCTGGAAAAAAGTACTCTTGGGCTGCAAAACTGGTAAGAGCTTTAATAAGGTTTTTTTTTAAAAAATTACATACATCTCGGGATGCCTGGGTCGCTCAGTTGGTTAAGCAACTGCCTTTGGCTCAGGTTACGATCCCAGGGTCCTGGGATGGAGCCTCACATCAGGCTTCTTGCTCAGCGGGGAGCCTGCTTCTCCTTCTGCCTCTCTCTCTCCCCTTCCCCCCACTTGTGCTCTCTCTGTCTCTGTCCCTCAAATAAAT
>NW_027703596.1:0-341 GCF_054177405.1 Leptonychotes weddellii | reverse complement strand
TAATTTAGGTTTTCTTTTAGACCATTTAAGAGTGTTTAACATGGGCACCTGGGTGGCTCAGATGGTTGAGCATCTGCCTTCGGCTCAGGTCATGATCCCAGAGTCCTGGGATCGAGTCCCGCATCGGGCTCTCTGCTCCTTGGGAGCCTGCTTCTCCCTCTGCCTTTCTCTCTTTCTCTCTCTCTCTCTTTCTCTGTCTCTCATGAATAAATAAATAAAAATCTTTAAAAAAAAAGAGTGTTTAACATTTTCTCTTAAATTAAGTCTCTGTTGTAAATGTCTTATTAATCTCTAGATACTTCACCTTTTGTTTTGGTGTTGTAAATGGTACCTTATTTATT
>NW_027703595.1:0-341 GCF_054177405.1 Leptonychotes weddellii | reverse complement strand
CGCGCGTCATGCGGCTCCGGCTGCAGGGAGCCGGCCGAGCGCTCAGCCCCCTCCCTTCCCCCTCCCCCTCTGAATATTCATCGCTTCCTCCCGCCCGGCCGGCCAGGCGGCTGCAGAGCACCGCGGCCCCTCGTCGTCCTCCCGCTACAGCCCCCGCCCCCACCCCGCCGGCCGGGCGGGCGGCGGGGAGGGGGCGGTGGCGCGCCCCGCGCGCGCCCTGGCGGCTCCCCGCCGGCAGGCAGAGGAAGCGCCCCCGCCGTGCCCGCCCTCTCCGCCCAGCCCTCCCACATTCCTGGGACTCGGGACTCGGGACCCGGGACCCGCTCCGCGGTACAGGCGTC
>NW_027703594.1:0-341 GCF_054177405.1 Leptonychotes weddellii | reverse complement strand
TTGTTGAAGAGACTGTCTTTTTCCCATTGTATATTCATCCCTCCTTTGTCAAAGATTGACAGTGTAATTGTGAGTTTATTTCTGGGTTTTCTGTTCTGTTCCATTGATTTATGTGTCTATTTTTATGCCCGTACCATTCTGTTTTAATTACTACAGCTTTGTAATATAACTTGAAATCTGGACTTGGGACACCTCCATTTTTGTTTTTCTTTTTCAAGATTGCTTTGCCTATTCGAGGTTTTTTGTGGTTCCATACAGATTTTAGGATTGTTTGTTTTACTTCTGTGAAAAATGTTGATGGTATTTTGATAGAGATTGCATTTAATGTGTAGATTGCTTTG
>NW_027703593.1:0-341 GCF_054177405.1 Leptonychotes weddellii | reverse complement strand
TGGCTACAAAAGGAGCTGGGACATGTCTTCTAGCCTTGTGTCCAAGAAGAAAAAACTAGACTTGAGTGAATGGCTAGCAGTATTTATCTCACACTGATGGACAGTAGTTAGTCTCCCTTCTTTCACATCACTCTTCACATCATAATCCAGTCTTGCCCAATACCAAAGAAGTCTTTTGAAAAAAATAAATTAGGTCATACGGTTCTTCTGATCCAGTGTCTCCGATGGCTGCCCCTAATATCTGAATAAAGTCCAAACTTTCTGCCGCTATCTATCGGACAGGGCATCATCTGGCTTCTGGCTCTTCTTCACCCCACCCACTCCATTCTTTTTTTTTTTTT
>NW_027703592.1:0-341 GCF_054177405.1 Leptonychotes weddellii | reverse complement strand
GTAAATATTAAGTATTTAATATGTAAATATTTTTGTAAAGATTTTATTTATTTATTTGACAGAGAGAGAGAGCACAAGCAGAGGGAGTGGCAGAGGGAGAGGAGAAGCAGGCTCCCTGCTTAGCAGGGGGCCCAAAGTGGGCTCCATCCCAGGACCCTGGGATCATGACCTGAGCTGAAGGTAGAGGCTTAACCGATTGCGCCAACCATGTGCCCCTAATATGTAAATATTAAACAATACACTACTGCACAAGCAATGGGTCAAATTACAAAATCAAATGGCAAATCAAAATATGTCTCAAAACAAAAGAAAAAGAAAACACAATATTCCAAAACCTATGC
>NW_027703591.1:0-341 GCF_054177405.1 Leptonychotes weddellii | reverse complement strand
TGCTCAGCGGGGAGTCTGCTTCTCCCTCTGATCCTCCCCCTCTCATGCTCTCTGTCTCCCATTCTCTCTCTCAGATAAATAAATAAAAAATCTTTAAAAAAAAATAAATAAATAAAATAAAATAAAATGCTGGGAAAATGGCGAGAGTTTATGTCTCTCTTTTTTTAAGATTGTATTTATTTATTTGACACAGAGAGAGAGAGAGCACAAGCAGGGGGAGTAGCAGAAGGAGAGGGAGAAGGAGGGTCCCTGCTGAGCAAGAAGCCAGGTGCGGGGCTCCATCCCAGGACCCTGGGATCATGACCTGAGCCAAAGGCAGACGCTTAACAGACTGAGCCACC
>NW_027703590.1:0-341 GCF_054177405.1 Leptonychotes weddellii | reverse complement strand
TTGGTGAGACGTAAGTATGTATTACAGATATACATGTATATCTGCATACAAGATATATGGAGTATATCTTGCACATATCAAGATACAGAATTTAATATATATGTTTTCATTGTTAATTGAGTAGACTTCTACAATTAAGAATATCCTGTATGATGTGCATCATCATTAACTTTGGTGACAGCCATTTCTTTTTTTTTTTAAGATTTTATTTATTTATTTATTTGATAGAGACAGCGAGAGAGGGAACATAAGCAGGAGGAGTGGGAGAGGGAGAAGCAGGCTTCCTGCAGAGCAGGGATCCTGACACGGGGCTCCATCCCAGGACCCTGGGATCATGACCT
>NW_027703589.1:0-341 GCF_054177405.1 Leptonychotes weddellii | reverse complement strand
GAGAGAGAATGAGAGACAGAGAGCACGAGAGGGAAGAGGGTCAGAGGGAGAAGCAGACCCCCTGCTGAGCAGGGAGCCCGATGCGGGACTCGATCCTGGGACTCCAGGATCATGACCTGAGCCGAAGGCAGTCGCTTAACCAACTGAGCCACCCAGGTGCCCATGCTCTTTGCACTTATTATGTAGTTTCTCAAAGTTTTGTCTGTAGGGAATTTGATTCCAAGTTATTTATTGATAACCACAAGCTTTCATATTACTATCCTGGAATATTGATAAGACTTTGACTGCCTTTGCGTCAGCTACAACAGACGACCAATGTCTTACTCCTCACATATTTCTGA
>NW_027703588.1:0-6228 GCF_054177405.1 Leptonychotes weddellii | reverse complement strand
CAGTGCACCACAGGCTCCTCCTCAGCCCCCTCCTGCCCCCTCCTGGGCATCCTGAGCAGTGCACAACCCGCACCACCAGCCTGGGCGGCCCTGACTCAGCCCTTGCAAAATGGGCTTGAAGCAGCTTGAAGGTTGAAAGCACTCCAGCCCTTCCTTCTAGAAATTCATCCCAGGGAAGTAATCAGGGGTGTGTGCCAAGATTTATGATCATAGCAGTGTTGTTTATAATGGTGGAAAAATTGGAGACAATCTAAATGTTTAAAAATAGGGCTCCATTAAGTAAATTATTGTACAATATTCTCAGAGCATCCCAGCATGCACTACAAATAATGCTCTAATGTGCACAAGGACGTCTGCACAAGGACATTCATTGTAGGCTTATTGGTTGTAACAAAAGGCTGAAATAAACGTCTGTTGATAGGGAACCACCTGAACTGCGGGGCGTCTGTGCATCGGGCCTCTGCCGTCTCCCCACAGTGAGGGCGCTGCAGCCTCACGACGTGGAAGGACCCTCGAGATGTTTGAAATGTCCAGAAGTGTGCTACCATCTGTAGAAAAGGACCTGGAGGTACACATGGAGGCGTGTAAGCGTGTTTGTGTTCAGACACACTCTGCTGAGGCCGGCAGCACACTCCGGCCCGAGTCCCTGCGCTGGGTCCCCCTGGTACTCTTTTTAACCATGAGACTTAATTTGGGCAGGAAGTAACCAAACATAACCTAATATGCAAAAATAATGGGGTGAGCGCATCTTGATGGCTTGGGGACGTGCCCTCTCTGGCCCTGCCAGATACGCCCCACTCACCTGAGTTTCCCACCCCAGCCCTGGAATCAGCTCTTCCTCCAGGAGCCCTGGCTGCTTGTCCTCCTGGACCAATGGACACGCATGCCCAGTCCCTCCTTCCTGTCCCTCGAGGGAAGTGGCACATCAGTGACGTTAGGGTCAGAGAGACAGAGGCCAAGCCCTCCTCCGTCCCCTGTGAGTGGGTTTGTGTGAGGCCACGTGACAATGCAGGGGGAGGATGGGGCACAGAGGACCCTGGCCCATGAATACCGTGGCTGCACGGGGCTAAAATGGAAGTTAAGTCAGTTTATGGAAGATCAAATGTGCCTTGGATTTCACACTCTGAATTTGGGATTGGGACCTCTCCCTCCCAGGAGCTCCCTGCAGGGCTGGCTTGTCTTCCCTCCCAGTCCCCTCCTGGGCTCCGGGCTCCACCTCCCACCTCTCCTCTTGTGCCCTCTGGTCATGTCAGCCCCCGGGGCCACCCTGGGGTCCTGGGAGATCCGCAGCCCCCACTCCAACCACAGGGGCCTCCCAGCGAAAGCTGCCTCATGGTCTCCGGACACAGGGCGTTGGGGTTGTCTAGCTCACCATGAGCTGTGGACAATTCCACGGGCACAAAGCTGGCCCTGGGTGTCACCGGCATGCCCAGAGAGGAGCTGTCTTGGGAAGAACATAGAGCCTTTTCCTGAGGAGCCCCATCTCTGGGCACAGGTAGAGGGAAAGGCTTCCTCCTAGAGGTGTGTCTCTTCCCTGTCCCCAAATACCCTGCCTGTCCCCAGAACATCCCTCCGCCCTCACCTGGCAGGTCCTTCCTGGGAACACCACCTTGTCTGTGCTCTGTGCAGCGTCGCGGCCCTGGCTTCCAAAACCGCGTCTCTCTGCCTTCACTTGGCAGGGACTCCCTGCAGATGGGAGGAAGCACGTCCCCAGGACAGGACTTGAGAGGCAGGGGAGGAAGAGCCTGTCCTGGGAGCAGGATGGAGATTCTAACAGCTTCTGGGCCAGCCCTCCTCCTGCCTTCTGGGGTCAGTGCCAAGGACCGGGCCATTTTCTGCAACTGAACAGATTTTTCTGTGACATTTCCTTGATCATGTGTAAATATTTCCCCAATTGGGCACATTTCAAGCTCTATTTAAAGTGCGCTGGAGGTGAACCTTGCTCACCAGGCGGCGAGGACCCGTGGGCGGGGTCTCCCGTGCTCCCCTTTCCAGGGCGGGAGGAGACCCCCTTCCCGATGACCCCGGTCAAGGGCTGTGGCTCGCCGTGTTTCATTAAACCAGAGGACTTAACTGCCCCTGTTCGTGTTCTCACCCAGCTGTCCACGCGGCGGTCTCCGGTTTCCGCGCAGAAACCCAGCAGGTGACCAAACCCAGATGCGCCGGTCCAGGCTCCTCGCTGGGAAGCGCCGGAACCGGGCACGGGCCAGCTAGAGCAGGGGTGCATCAGCTTACAGGGAGGGCACGGACCGCAGTCCCCTCCCCGCTGCGGGTTGTGATGTCGTCACCGCCCCTCCCCCCAGGGAGCTCCAGGTTACATTCTTGTCATCACCAGCACGACAGAGGAGGTGGTACAGGATCCTCCCAGGGAAGACCGCCCACCCACGCCCCCGGGGAAGAACGTGCCACTTACAGCCCTGCCCCGAGCTTAGCCCGGGGCGAGCCCGCCCTTCCCCGGGGGGGGGGGAGGGGCAGTGCTGCCTCCAACAGGTGGGCCGCCGGGAGGGGGCAGCGCGTCTGCAGAGCCGCGCCCCCACGGACCGCGCTCCGCCCGCTGCTCCGACCCATCGTGGGGTCCACAGGCAATTATTTACGAATCGCCAAGTGTGAAAGTTTGGGAACTATGGTTTTTGACACATGACACCTGCTGGGGGAGTCGCGCTCAGTGACCCCATTCCCGCCGCGGGGCCGGAAACACAGCCGGACTGAGCATTGCCACCATCCTGAGGGTAATGATCTGCACTTGGCGGACGTTGCGTCCGCTGCTGGCTCCCTGGGGCGTGTGAAGGGCATTTGCTGCACAGAAGGAAGGAATCTAGGGTTCCGGCCCGCCCTCCCTGTGCCATCAGGAAGCTTTCTCTCCCTCCCTCTTAGCTCCGCCCACCTCTGTGTGGGCCTCAGGCTCAGGCCCCTCACGGGGTCCCCTGACAGCCCGAGGTCCCCTCCCGCCATGACCTCACCAGCTCTGGAGGACCTCCTAACTCGCAGGTGCTCAAGGAAGACCACTGACTCCTCCAATAGCACCTGCAACCATCCCAATAGGACTCTGATTGGTCCACATTAGGTCGCATGCCCAAACCCCAAATATGCGGTGGCCAGGGATGCTGTGCATTATTATGTGACCCAGGTCACACAATTCACATGTAGGAAAAGGCAAGGGCCCTACACAGACCAGAGGGACTGACAGCAGGGAGGGGTCAGCCCCCAAACAGAAGGCCATCACCAGAAGGGACGGGAGTGCTGGAAAGGAAAATCTCGGCTGCCAACTGTGGAGAGTGACCTTCACTGAAGACCATCTGGCGCTCGGGGTCCACGGCTGCGCCCCCTCCCCGCACGACCTCTCTGGGCTCCTCAGACTCCCACTGGCCCAGGAGAGAGTCTGTCTAGCGAGCGCGGGAACAGCATCCATCAAGCGCACGCCCTGGGAAAAGGCGGAGAGCCTGGTCTCTGTGGGACCCCAGGGACACAGGAAGGCTTTCCGTGCAGGAGGACCGGGGGCCGAGTGGCGGCTGCGGACGCGGACTCCTGATAGAGCTTCTGTCCGTCCCCTCACTCCGGGCCCAGATCCCCGGGGCGGCAGACGCAGCAGGCCCTGGTTTTGCTGCCCTGAGCCTGCTGTCATTTGCTGCCTGGGGATCAGGCTGCAGCTGGCTCCCGCGTGACCCCGAGCCTGCAGACAGCGAGCGGACAGGCGCTCCCTGACATTCCCTGACACATCACCAGCCGCGGCCCGGGGTCTGCGCCTGTGCCCTCGGGGCAGGGGGAGGGAAAGCCGGGATCCCTGCTGGAGCCCGTGGCCCCGTGGCCCCCACAAGCCGGGGGCTCCAGGAGAGGCGGCAGGACCCCAGCTCTGGGACAGGAGGAAACGGAAGGGCCAGGCTCCGAGGTCAGCGGCCCTGGGACCTGGGGCAATGAGGCCACCGCTGGGTTCTCAGTTTACCCCCCTGTGCCGTGGACACGGTCCTCAGGCTGGCGGGCTGACGACCTGGGTGGAGCCGAGGAGGTGGTGCGGACACATGGGCACGCTCCTCGGTGACAGATGGCATAGTCCCTGTGAGTACTGATGTAGCTGCTGCTCTGTGGGCTGTAGGGTCTGAAACTCCTCCGTGTATGCACCTTCCTACCCTGTCCTCAGGCTGCGCCTCGTCCCCCAGGCACCCAGGGCTCCCTGCTGGTCTGGCTTCCTAACCCCTTCACCACTGGGACCCTTTCCTGCCCGACCACCCGACCATGTCCCCTCGCAGCCTTGCTCCCCAGAGAACGGGGTGGGGGCCCAGCTGGGACAGAAGGATGGGGCCAGGACCCGGATGCCTCCGCGGGAAGCAGGTGCTCCCAACGCAGCCAGGGTGTGAGGACAGGGGCCCTGCAGACAGACAGGAAGACAGGCAGGCAGACAGACAGATGGGCAGATGGGCAGACAGACAGACAGGCAGGCAGGCAGAGAGGGAGACAGGCAGACAGAAAGACAGGCAGACAGACAGACAGCCAGGCAGACAGACAGCCAGCCAGCCAGGCAGGCAGACAGACAGACAGGCAAACAGGCAGACAGCCAGCCCTGCTGAGGACCCGCTGGGCTTCCTGCCAGCCATGGGGCCCAGAGCAGCTCAGTCCCCATTCAGAGACCTGTTTGCTGGCCTGGGAGCTGGGGGTCAGCTGGCGTCCCCTGATTTGCTGAGACCCCCCCTTCCCTGTCCCCCACCCCGTCCCTGGAAGAAGCCCCATCCATCTGACTCTCAGGGCCTGTGGGAGGGGGTAGACTCTGCACCCGCCCCCCCGTCTGCAGCCAGGATCCGAGGAGACCCCAGGCCTGCGCAGTCGCTGTGCTCTGTCTCCTGGTCACGGGAGGGGCTGGGGATGGGGACCCACCCAAGTGGGCCCGGCAGATGGGGTTCCAGGATCTGGGACGTGGGAAGGTGGGCGGGGAGGGCAGGGGCGTCCTGGGCCGGGAGGGGACATTTGCACCGGGAGGGGAACGTCACGTGCATGAAGACAGCGCAGGAGGGAGAGAGAGGATGTGACACGGGGACCCCGCGGGCCCGCAGACGCGAGGCGGCACCCCTCCCGCCCTGCACCTGCCAGTCACGTGACCGCGCGCTCCTGGGGCCTCGGTCCCTGCGTTCGCTCCTCCGTGGCTCCCGCCTGCCTGGCGGTTGCGGGCACTTTAGCAGGACGAGAGGCTCCGAGTCTCCCGGGGCCCCCGGTGCGGATTGAGCTCAGGCCCTGCTCCCAGCACGTGCGATCCGCGCTCCTGCGGCTCCTGGAGAACCGGCCTCGGCCGCGGCCGCCGCTGGCCGGCCACGCCTGCTCGGAAATCCAGCGGGCCCCGCAAACATTCAGCTCTGCGGAAGCCGGCAACTGTCTTCTGAGCTTGAACCTTCACGGGCAGCTCCTCGGGGCTGTGCGGTTGTCCGAACGGTTCGTGATGAGAGAATCCGGCTCATTTTCCTCGGGCTGCGCTTGAGTGTCCCTGAGCACCTGGCAGCACCGCCCGGACGCGGCCCCTCGTGCGCAGAGCCCCCGAACCGAGAGCCTGCCCAGCGTCTCCCCGGACCGCGCCCGGGGGCCCTGGGTCTGGCGGGGGCGGCTCACGCACCAGGGACCCCACCCTCCGACGGGGCACGGGGGAAGGGGGGAAGGAGAAATCATTCATTCGGTTCTTCAACCCATGTTGGTCCAATCCCTACCTTGTGCCAGCCCCGGTTTCATGCCCTGGAAGCTCGACCTTCGCTTAAACAACCAAACCCCAGCCCTCCTGGAGCTTCTATTCAAGGGACCAGACAGACATTTACTTCATAAAACACACAGTGTCAACTGGCGGCTGGAGTTCTGGGTCAGAATGAAGAGTCAGGGAGTGCAGAGGAGGTGGAGGAGGCAGGGCTGCCAGGTGCGGTTGGCCAGGTTGTGCACTGCCCAAGTCTGGCAGTACAGTTCCCAGCAGTCATCCTAGAGCTATGCCCTCACAGGGACGGTTTCCCAGCAGACGGCAGTAACATATCTGAGGAAGGGCCTACTTGTAATTTGCCCAGAGCCACGTCCTGGGCTCACAGCTGTGGGAGGAGGGGGGGGCGGGTCCTGTCAGGATGACACAGAGTTAGGAATGTCACTTCCAGGCAGCTCTGCCCCCCTCAGACAGCTCCTAAGCAGGGCCACCGCACGTCTGGGCCTCCAGCAGACTCAGGATGGGCCACGAACTCAAATGTCCTCAGTGCCCAGACAGGAAGAGCACTC
>NW_027703587.1:0-14491 GCF_054177405.1 Leptonychotes weddellii | reverse complement strand
TGGTGGTGGGTATTGAGGAGGGCACATTCTGCATGGAGCACTGGGTGTTATGCACAAACAATGAATCATGGAACACTTCATCTAAAACTAATGATGTAATGTATGGGGATTAACATAAGAATAAAAAAAAATAATAAAAAAAAAATTCTTAACCGTGAAATATTTAATAGGGCTTCAAATTGTTAATGTTGTCCATCTTTGTACACTTTAAATCCTAAAAATGTCTTCTACAGGAATTTTTTTCCCATGCTTCACTTTATGGTAATATACTTTCAAAGGTTACAAGTGAAAAGTTCATCAGATTAATAATAGCTGATGCTGTACTCTGCTAAACTCCCCAATATTTTCCTTTTACTGTCATTCATTTATTACATGGCTACCTATAATGCCCTAGATTTGAAACTAATTGACAAAAGAGCAAAATTTCCTTTGCATTTATTTGTTCCTTGCCTTTGGGTCTAGGAGAACATTTATAGCCCTCTTTCTTTTAGCTCCCACCTGAGACTCTTTCTGGGCATGAGCAACCATTGCAAAGGATTATCTAGTTACTCTAATTTCTACACTGCTCATTGCACAGAGACAATGTTTCTCCTAGATACAGGTTTGATGTATACACAAATTCAGCCTGATTGTGTATGCAGGAAGAGGAATAGTTACTCAAAAACCGATAGAAAAATAAAATTTCATATCCACTCCCTCTTCCCCTTACTATAATGCAGGCTAAGCCTGCCCGAAAGTTCTAAAAAGTAGAGGTTATTCAGAACCACAAGCTGCACTCAATAAGACCTCTTAAGATATAGTTCACAAGGAGCATGATATAGAAGAGGAAGTAAAGGAAGAATTAAAAGTTAGGGTATTAATGCCCTCCTCTTAATCAGAGAATATTCAAAAAAGGTTTAAGTATATTTAAGTAATTTTAAATGTAACCAAATGGGACAATTTTTGAAAAAAATAATAAAATTTTAAATATTAAAAAAAGATATAGTTCACATATTTCTAATGTTAAGATTCTGTATTAGATAGTTTACAGGACTTTTTAACATTGTTTTGTGTCCCTTTAAAAAGTGAGTAAATAAAGAAGGATGATGAGTGTTAAGAAAGAAGATATACTCTATGTGTCATAACATTTGTAAATAATATTTGTGTTGGGCAATAGTATTTGTATTTGGCTATTGATAATATTGATAATAACCCAATATAACCTCTCTTTTTCTTTATTCTGGCTTACTCTCTTTCTATGTCCTCTTTCCGTTGTCTGTTTTCTGGCCCATGCTCTACTGCTGGTCAGAAGAGTATTCTAAAATTTTACTTTTTGTTAAGAAGGCTAATTTTCAGTTTGGATCTGAGCTGAAAATAGTTCCCAAATTGCCCTGAAGTCATGACTGTCAGGATATTTCTAATGTAATATTTTTAAGCATGCTCCTGGGCCAGCAATGCTAATGGTTTAACTGCATAATCAGTTTGGGCTCAATGTCTGGAAGACAACTGTGGTCTGTTGGCATAGTCTAAAAAAGAAGGCACAATGTCCAATTAGTAGAGGTGAAAAGGTTAACAAAATTTTTTCACTGATTAAGAATGAGTACTATAAGTACTATGTTTGGAAACTTGTTTTGGTTAATAAATTCTGATTCCATTATTAATAAAGATTGTATCTTTAGTAAATGAGTTGAGTTCAACTAGGAAATCTACAAAGCTAAATAGAACCTGTTTATCTTCTATATTTTCATTGTGACTTGCAAATGGAAATGTTTGCATATTTTACATATTTCAACATTTTACAATTCTAAAGTGGAATATTAAAAAAAAAAATCTGCAGCACAGAATTGGGCAACTGTGTTTGACATATCTAATCCTGCCTATTCTGGGAGTTACTGAACTCCTGGCTAAATGTGGAGGAAGCAGACAGCTGCTTCTGTTGTTTCTCTTTCCACAGCACAGCAATGAATTTAAACATGAAGGTGGCATTTGAATACTAAAGAATATTCATTCTTCTCCTGGCTAAAATTAAAGTACTAGCAAATATATAATGTTGTCAGATTAAATCAATTTTAATTTAATTAACATATCATTATTCAAAATGGGCAGTACTTGTTTTCAAAGACAGAGTTACATTTTCCCTTATAAATAATTTTTAATCAAATTTGGACTAAAACAATTTCTATTTCTACACAAAAACCTGGGATTGTAAGGGTTACATTTGCTATTTGCTTTAGACAATTTATAAAACAAACATTGACAAAACATTTTGGTGTCATGAATACTGCTGAATTTCCAAATTTACCAGAAGTTCTAAAAATAAAATTCTAAAATCATATCAGTTGCTCAAATGAAGAATAAAATTATTTTTGGAAGTCTCATAATGGGCATCTAGAGAGGCTCATTTCACTATGAGGAATTTCTTATTCATCAATTTTAGACAGATTCTTAGCAAGAAAAAATGCAACAGAATGCAATTTATAAAAATTCATTTTTAGTATTATTTTGGCAAATAAAATATTGGAAAGTTAGTTCCTTCTTAAATACCTACAGGTGGCATTAAATATAAGCTATTTATAATAAAATATGGGATCTCTTTTTATTGTACTGGTATAGTGATACCCATGTAATAATTTAATTTCCTATTCTATATTTCTAAGGATATTTGCCAATGATTCCAAATTATTAAGAACAAAAATTCAGACAGTGCCCACAAGAGATCTCAACCAACAGGAAAATATAATGTTCATTTGACATAGTTCTCTCTGTACAAGATGAGAAATTACAATTATTTTTTTTACCTAAGTTAACCAATGTTTTTCATTTGGGTTTCTGATATAAGAGTTCTTATGTTAAACAAAACAAAGCAACAGACCAGAAAAGCCATCAAAACGCAATGTCTAATTCATGCAGTTGTGAGAGAGTTCATGCCTGCTAGAATGAGCCTCTACGAATGACCCTGAACGGTTCTTTCTTTGTTGTTGTTAAGATTTTCTTTATTTGAGAGAGAGCAAGGGAGCACAAGCAGAGAGAGGGGCAGAGGGAGAGGGAGAAGTAGGCTCCCTGCTGAGCAGGGGGCCTGATGCAGGGCTCGATCCCAGGACTCCGGGATCATGAGATCATGACCTAAGCCGAAGGCAGACGCTTAACCAACTGAGCCACCCAGATGCCCAACCCTGGACTGTTCTGTTCCTCTTTGCAATAAACTCTATTTAGACTTTGCATCTTGTAGAACTTTGTGATTGGATGTACTTGGGCTTTTTCAACATTTGCAACTAGGCTGTGCACAGCTAGCCCCACATTCATGAATAATTAGCCTATATTATTCTAGCTTTCTAGTAGAGTGACTCGAGGTTGACTAGTTTGTTTATTTAATTATCTGTTTTTTATTTCTTTGTACCCTGCTTTCTTACATAAAAAGGTTATAAAGTGACTTGTAAAGATGCATACAAAACATATACACAAAGATGTGTGTAAAGATGCATACAAGATAAAATATATTTAATCAAGAGAATGGTGAAAAAAGGGAACAGTTGGAGGCAAAAGCAGGAAAACAGTTCAGAGCCAGGAGTTTAATATGGAAAAACAAATCCAGAAAATAGTTTAATTTGGTACAGGTGAGTCACAATTATGGTTCTAGGTTTATTTAATAAACAGTTTAGGAAAGGAACAGGGTAAATTACAGAATTCCCAGGAGCAAAACAAACAAATGGGATAGCTGTGGCTAATTTGAACATTACTTTGAAAGTCAACATGCTTTGGAGGCAGCAATCTGGATTCAAATTCTGCTTTGTCATTCACCAGTGATGTAACTTTGGACATGTCACTTTACCTATATGTGCCTCTGATTCTTCATCTATCAGGTATAAATAATAGCAATGAAACTATTAGTGGGTTGCTCTGAGAAGTAAACAACTTAATCTACAACAAGTGCTTTGCACAGTGTCTGACATATAACACTCAATACATAATGAATGGGATAAATTATAACAAAAAGTAATTTTCAAATCTAAAAACATGGGAATATTATTATAAAAAGGATTTATCAATATCTGTAAGAGTATATTTAAAAGTGATTTTAAGATTATAAGGCGACAGTATTGGACCATGAGTTAAGAAACCCCTAGTTCTTATCCTGTTGCTTCTAGCATCTGATTGACAATGAATCATTTTTTTAATATCTCAGAGTTTTAGTTTTCTCATCACCAGAGATCACCTGGACAATCTCAGGTGGATTCGTTCCAGCTCTAGTATTATCTTGTTCGGACAAAGCTATTCTTGTTGTTGTTGTTGCAGATAGATATTTTAACAGGGATAGTATTGATTAAAATCAAACTAAAAGAAAGAAAATGAAGATCACTCTCAAAATATTATTGAGTTAGGGAACTTGAAGTTCAATGTCTGCACAGGCAGCAACCCACTGGACACCAGGGGAAGGAAATGAAGAAAATTAGAGCACAAGCACTACTGGAGACTCCGGCCACCCTCGTGACCAACTTACACACCATCGCAGTTAGCATTGTTATTTTAATATTTAGAGCAAGCTCATCTAGGATTATTATAAGACTCTACACAAGTTTTATTCATGATTAACTGTCAGAGCAAAGTAGATCCACTGCAACAATGTGACTCAAAAATGAAAGACTTCAGCTTATGATGCTATGAAAGCAAGGATTACTTTAGCTTCTTCAGAATTGTTTAGGGCTTATTAAACACAGTTGACAAGAGGGGACCAAAACATGTTTCTGATGATATTATATTTTTGAGGCGTGTTGTAACAGTCATTTGGTAGATGGGAAAATATGCATTAATATCTAACAAGGCATGCATCCCTATAGAAGATCATAAATTTTACATATTCACTGAATACTTCATTGCATTAGCATTCTCATCCTGTGTTTCACCCTAATGAAAACTATTTGAGGTTATCATCAAACTATGTTTTAAAGATTTATTTATTTATTTTAGAAACAGAGAGAGAGAGAGAGAGCATGAGCAGGGGGAGAGGCAGAGGCAGAGAGAGAGAATCCTCAAGCAGACTCCCCCCACCGCCTCGGCCCCCCAAGCGCAGAGCCTGAGACGGGGCTCGATCCCAGGACTCTGAGATCCTGGCCTGAGCTGAAATCAAGAGTTGGATGCTCACCCAACTGAGCCACCCGGGTGCCCCCATCATCAAACTATTTTTCTAAATATTCCTTAGCCAGAACATTTCAGATCATCTCTTCTTTCTCATTACCTCCTTTCAAGGGTTTAATCAGTACCCTGTCACATTGAGCAGAAAGAAGGCAGGTTTGGCTTGTTCCTTCCAGGAGGCCACTTGTGGGATTGAGAGCCAGATGCCTGCAATGGGATTATTATGCGAAGGTGGTGCTTGGACCATGGATGGATGTGGCAGACTCAGGGAAAATGAATTGAGCCTAAGTCAGCAAGGAGTTGCCAAATGACCCTGACCATATTGGGAGTAGATGCACAAGTCCACCTGCCAAGGCATTAGCAGCAAATGTATAGGAGACACCCAGTGATAAGACAAAATGAAGGGCATCCACCTGCTTAAAAGTAGACTGAAGGATCCCTCCTCAATACCAATGAGGATGCAGTAAGTTACCCAAATGTCATCTTAGAAAGTACAGAAGGAGGAAAACAACTGGAGAGGGAGCTTGACTTTTAATTGACTGAATATTTATCCCAAAAGAGGCCATATAATTTAGAAGAATCCAAAACCTTTTTTCTGAAGAAAACTTTAAATTGTTCTGTCATAACCCAACACTAACGAGAAGACTAGATCCTCACTGAAATTTCTTGCCCATCCAAGTTAGCAACACATTCATTTTCAACCCACCACACGTTATTTTTTAAATTATATCCAGTATATACATACTATTAAACTAGAGGGAAGAACTTACTCCAATTTCAAGGAGTATAGAGGCTTTATTGTCGATGAGTCCAGGGAGATTACAGTGACAGTGTCATACTACCTTGTCTTAGCTTGAGCTGACATAATAAAACATCATAGACTGTATGGCATAAGCAACAGAAATTTATTTTCTCACAGTTCTGGAGGCCGGAAAGTCCAAATTCAGGGTACCAGTGTAATCGATCTCTGGTAATGACTCTCTTCCTGGCTCGCAGAAAACCACTTTCCTGCTAAGTCCTTACATGGTGCAGAGAAAGAGAGACAGCAAGTTCCCTGCAGCATCTTTTTCCAAGGGCACTAATCCCATCATAAAGGCCCCACGCTCATAACCCCATCTAAACCTGATTATCCCCCAAAGGTCCTATCTGCAAATACCATCATATCAGGGATTGGGGCCTCAACATATAAATTTGGAGAGGACATAATTCATTCAAAGCATAGCCTAACCAAAAAGATATCAAAATTGCTACATTTCTCTATTGTCAGTAAAAATAAAGAAGGAAGGAGACTAATCATTTACAAGGGAAGATTAAAGGCAGTTAAATATTAGGTTATCCTGAAGCACAGACACACAGTTACTTCGGAGTCTGACTGCTGTGTGAATCCCAATGTGAAGTTTGGCAAGGGACCACTGAAGTCTGCCAGTGTACAAGAACCAGTTCCGCTCACCCAAGTCAAAGCCTACAGCATCTTTAAGCCATCTCAGGAACATGCTGTGACCCACTTTATAAAGTACAGCATTAGTGCCAGCATTATCAAAATGAATGCTTGGCCAGTCTCCAGATTCTCAAAGAAGATGTAGAGGAGTTTTAACAGTGCCATTTTAGGAACTTTGTCCTGCGTCTTGAATAGATAAGGAAAAACACTTTGGAAAACAATCAAGAAATCTTGTGAGTCATACTGCACTATCATTTTATATAATTTTTTTCTTACTCATTGACATGATATTTGTGGAATACCAGGCATGGTTTTTATATAACATCTATTTAAAAAGAAAATATCCTGGGCTAGCCCTAGTCAAATGATGACAGTTACTTTGCAGAGTCACTGTCTTGTAGTGGAAAATTCACTCCGCTAAGAATTTAGATTCTAGAGTCTAATCCCTCAGCTGTCACTAAATAGCTGTGTGACAATGATCAGTCACTCAATCTCTAGACCATAAGTTTTGCCATCTGTTAAATGGAGCCCATAGTAACCCCTTTACTCTCTTCTCTACTTGTCTTACGTAAATACTTCAATAGGATAATGTCAGGGAAAAAGAAAAACAACTTTAAAACGAGGAGATAGTATGTAGGTGCAAAGCATTTTGTTTTCTTTTGGGTTTTTTTTTTGTTTGTTTCCTCTCTCTCTTTCTCTCTTATTAAGCTACCTTGAAATGCTCTGATTGCTCTCAAACTGGGACAAGGATGGGTAAAATACAAGTAAAAGTTAGAAAAAGAATGTGGATATGTGAAAGCCTAGCTGGGTATGTATTGAATGGTTTGAGGTTACTTTAGTGTTACTGTTTTAACATTTGCTAGAATGACCGTGCCACTCCTAGGGACTCTATCTTGTATTTCTGTCTTCTAAAATGCCAGACTATTGCATGAAGGACACTCCATCCTGGTTAGTAGTATTTCTGTCTGAAATATTTTACAATCTCTACTGGGCCACTTTTCACAAATAAGAAAACCCAATTCTAAAGTGGATGCCTTGATATCTTGAAATTAACACTCTTAAAACTTAAAGTTTGTTTTGTCCTTGCTCTCTCTTTCTCCAATGACTGTAGCTTTAACCATTGAGCATGAGCAAATCCACTATCTCTTATCTCAAAACCTCTTGACCAGACATGCTTTATAATCAGGTTATTTTAGATTTATAGGCAGGTGATATTGCATAAATTGTACAATGTTGTAACATTCTACCCCCTTCAACTCAAGAAGTGAATGTAGCACCTCACAGCCAAGTACACTAATATTTTGGCAGTAAAGCAAATGAATATTCACAAGTGTGATAAATGAAGACTGGAAATGGTCTCACATCAGTTCAGGTTAGTATTTGCAGCCAAGTAAGTTCAAGTCGGGCCAGATGTTGCAGCCAACTAAGTTTAAAGAAGTTTTGGGTTTTAGAGTTGTTTGGATATTAGAACTGCAGATAAGAGATTATATAGATCTATAGAAAGAACGACCTGAGGTTCACTTTTTACACTCAGCCTCAAATCCAGAAAAATTTCCAACTTTTCCAGGGTGGAAAAAACAGATCAACCCTCAGTTTCCATATCCATTTCTCAAGTCTGTGTTTGATGTTAATTTGTTGTTAATGTCAGGATTGGTCATGAGTATTTTAAATATACTTATATTTAATTTGGGAAGGACCTTAGAAATCACTTGATATATACCTTTATTTACTTAATAATAAGCTTGGCTCAGAGAATTTACATGAATCTTTATGCATGGAGAATCAAAGCATAAACGTTGGAGTCAATCAGATGGATCTGTCTTCAAATACTTCCTCTGCTTCTTGCTGTAGTATAAAATGGAGTAAGCTACTCCATTTTCTTAGCCTCAGTGCTCTCATCTGTAATGTGAGGGTTATAATACCTCCAACATAGGCTTTCACATTTATTACTGAATGTTTATTGAGTGCCTGCTTAGTAGTGGGCACTGGTCTAGGCACTGGGAATACATCAGGATTGTTTTTAGCATTAAGTGTGACAGTATATATAAAACTTAGCACAATGGCTGGCACCTTGTAGATAGTAATTACTATGGTCAGTTATTTTTATCATCCAATGGTAGAGTCACTGAAAAAAAAAATCTCAACACTCCAGGATCACAATTCACTTATTCTTTAAGAAAAATGGAGAGAGGGCGCCTGGGTGGCTCAGTCGGTTAAGCAACTGCCTTTGGCTCAGGTCATGATCCTGGAGTCCTGGGATCGAGTCCCACATTGGGCTCCCTGCTCGGCGGGGGGTCTGCTTCTCCTTCTGACCCTCTTCCCTCTCGTGCTCTCTGTCTCTCATTCTCTCTCTCTCTCAAATAAATAAATAAAATCTTTAAAAAAAAAGAAAAATGTAGAGAAGGGTACCTGGGTAGCTCAGTCAGTTAAGCGTCCAACTCTTGATTTCAGCTCAGGTCATAATCTCAGGGTTGTGGGATTGAGCCCTGTGTCAGGCTCTGCACTGAGCATGGAGTCTGCTTGATCCTCTCTCTCCTTCTTCTCTGCCCCTCCCCCAACTCACACTCTCTAAATAAATAAATAAATAAATAAATAAATAAATAAATAAATAAATAAAATCTTGAAAAAAAAGAAACTGGGGAGAGGTGGATGTAGAAGTAGACAGTGTCATTTGTTCATGCCAGTGTGCCCAGAGTAATATTGGATTTGGAATATTACAATATTAGTTTTTCAATATCAGTGATTTCCTGGTTTGTGTTAGAGATTACCTAGCTTTATGGTGCCATTAAAATGTCCCAGTCTTGGGATATGTCCTTCTAAAAGGGTAGAATCTCAGAGACTGCCTAAGTTACAGACTACCCATGTTTATTGGTTTGTCAGGATCATTCTTTTATTTCTTAGGGACTTGGGCTAAAATTTTATAGCTAAATGGGAACATAGCAATTTCTAATAATAACATATGTTCCACTATTTTTAGTACTTCCATGATGCAATAGCATTTTCTTAAGAAAAAAAAAAAAACATAATGCAAACATTTTGAACTAATGAAAAAGGTTAATTGTTAGAATACCATTGCCAAGGCGCCTGGGTGGCTCAGTTGGTTAAGCGTCTGCCTTCGGTTCAGGTCATGATCCCAGGGTCCTGGGATCGAGTCCCACATCAGGCTCCCAGCTCAGCGGGGAGCCTGCTTCTCCCTCTGACCCTCTCCTCTCCCATGCTGTTTCTCTCTTGCTCGCTGTCTAATAAATAAATAAATAAAATCTTAAAAAAAAAAAAGAATACCATTGTCAATATTAATAGTCAGCAACTTACATGTTTTGTTGGGTTAGGTGCTAGCTGAAGATGAACAGCAAGATATTATTTCTGTTTTGTATGAAATTGAATGTTTGTTCCTTATTTTTTTTCCTGTTAGTGAATTTTATAATTTTTAATCTTTTCTGTGCAAGTCAGTGTTATTTTAAGTTTAATTTTAAAGAAAGCATGAGGGACGAAGAATATTTTTTTACCCCAGAAGATACAGTATATGCACTTTGTTTTCCATTGGAAATTTTCTGTAATTCAACGCTAGTTGTGGAGTTTTTGAAGCATGTGGGAGCAAACTGGCAGTCATCTTAGAAATGTTCCCTGTTTTCACTCAAATCATAGAAATGACTAACTGGAAACATTTCATTTCAATATAGAATAATGATATATTTAACATTTTGGATGGAGAGAATGAAATACCTGTGAGTCATAGGATTCTGGCTCATTAAGATGAAACAGCGCTCAACAAATTGATTTGAGTGTGTGTGTATGTGTGTGTGTGTGTGTGTGAGTGTGAGTGTGTAGTAAAAAAAAATATACAAACCAGTTAATTTTTTTATTAATTTTATTTTATCATGTTAGTCACCATACATCATTTGTTTTTGATGTAGTGTTCCATGATTCATTGTTTGCGTATAACACCCAGTGCTCCATGCAATACGTGCCCTCCTTAATACCCATCATCAGGCTAACCCATCCCCCCACCCCCCTTCCCTCTAAAACCCTCAATTTGTTTCTCAGAGTCCATAGTCTCTCATGGTTCGTCTCCCCCTCCGATTTACCCTGCTTCATTTTTCCCTTCCTACTATCTTTTTTTTTTAATATAATGTATTATTTGTTTCAGAGGTACAGGTCTGTGATTCATCAGTCTTACACAATTCACAGCGCTCACCATAGCAGATACCCTCCCCAATGTCTGTCACCCAGCCACCCCATCCCTCCCACCCCCCACCACTCCAGCAACCCTCAGTTTTAAACCAGTTAATGTTTTAAAAGTTATTCAGATTCCTTCTAAGGAAATACATTACAATATGACTGATACATAAGCTCCATTCAGTTTACTGAATCATATTTATAGAAGCTCTGCTTTTTATATATTTTTAAGATTTTAGTATTTTTGAGGCATTTTGGTAGGATGGAAGAGACACAAGTAGTTTGAGGGGAGTAAGTCCTTCTTATTTTCAAAATCCTGTAACAAAGTGTTTGTTCTAAGATGAGTTTTATTTTAGGATTGGGCAAGTGACATATTTCCCAGGGAATTTTCCAGCGATTTCTGAAGATTTTAGAAATTATCACTCCAGGTTTCCAAAATTTCAACAGCACAGGTTTGAAAGATGGAGGGTTATAAAAATAGTTTGCAAAGGGGCTCTCAATACAGAATAGTAAACTGGAAAAAAAAATAAAGTGTAAGTAAAAATGCTTTTCCTTGGTCTTGTCTTTGAAAAACAACATTCTACATTGACTTGAAAAAACATTGGGAACTAGAAGTTCTAGAGACAGAAGGAATAGCAGCAGCTGACTACAGCAGTCACTCCTCTGGCCCTTTACATGAGTTTGCACAGAGAGTAAATTTAATTATGGCTACCAATTCCATGTTGCTTAATGTAAAGGGAGTCTAGGCAGGGAAATATGGTCTAACTCAAACAAAGCAAGTGAAAATCTCAGAAACCCACCGAGATGATTATTTATTAAGGAACATATATAATTCCTAAAAGTAAGTTTGATAAATATTGATATTAAATAAAGGCTATACGCCTCTCATTGCAATTTCCCAATGTGAAAGTATGCCTTAGCTTTTTTTTTTTTTAAAGATTTTATTTATTTATTTGAGAGAGAGAATGAGATAGAGAGAGCATGAGAGGGGGGAGGGTCAGAGGGAGAAGCAGACTCCCTGCTGAGCAGGGAGCCCAATGTGGGACTCGATCCCAGGACTCCAGGATCATGACCTGAGCCGAAGGCAGTTGCTTAACCAACTGAGCCACCCAGGCGCCCTGCCTTACCTTTTATGATATAAAAAATGTCATAAAAATTTGGAGTATAATATCAATTCCTGTTTTCCAGTTTGGTAATGGTGATAGTGGTGGTGGAAAGGGAAGGTAGATAGATGCTATAAACCTAAATTTTCATACTAAACAGTCTTGTTTACTCAATCCAGATAAAATTCACCAAGTGAATTTTTTTATTTGTATCACAATTTTTTATGTTTTCTTCTTGATGACTTAGAATACTTTGAGTATGAAAAATTAAACTATCTTAGTATTACTTTCCAACTTAGAAATGGTTATATTTAATATAGTTACATAAAGCTATATAAACAGCTCTTTAGTCTTGAAAATCAAATAAATTGTTTGAACTAAAAAACAATGTCAACACTCTTATATTCACATATTGTAGCCTCTGAGAATACAATTTATGTTTGTATGGAACTACCTCAATGTACAATTTCATTTTGTCAAACAGACCCACAAACTATTCTGTTAATGTATATTTATTTCTCTTTTTTGGTAGTGTAAACTCATATCAGACACACTTAAAAACCACATGATAGGAGAAATTGTTTTCCCCTTTTTAAAGAATAATTTGTAACATTAACAAGATACAGTGGGAAACCAGAGTGAACCACACCCATTAATAATACAAACATCCCAAGGTGCATAACTACTAGCAGACCCAGTAGATTATAAATGACAAAAACAAAAATTTTATTTTCTAAAGATGTAAAAGGAAAGTAGGTCTGAGAGAAGGAGGACAGAATCATCTTTCATGCCTGCTTAGTGATACTTAGCAGGCCAAAGAAAAATAAAACAATCTGTCTCCAATGCTCAGATACCTGTACAAACACCTAATTAGAACCTAGGTGGCAGCACTGAAGGCAAATAAAGGATTAAGAAACAGAAATATAATGGGCATTTTTACTGAAGTATTTTATTTTCCCTTGAGAAGTTACACCAATGGATTGAAGAATATGGTGCTCCACTTTTCATATAGTCTTAGAGACTGGTCTTAAAGTTAGGAAGTTATTTGAGGCAGCCACTTGACAATTATTCATGCCACTGAAGATATAAGATTAATCAAAAGTCCTGAAATTTTTAGGTATGAATGAGTTAATACCCTACACTTAAAGAGATAAAAATTACTTTCTAGGTGCTCACTACATATAAAAAGAAGACAAACACTAAGCAATGATTCAGAGGGAGAAGTCCACACTACCTCCTTTTCCTGAGCCCTTGACATTGAGCACTACTGCAAAATGGTCAACTTTGTTTTACTCCCCTGTTACACCTTAATGGTTTAAGAAGGTCTCCACTCTCTTAAAGAGCCCAACTATGAGATTCAGTCAAATGTGCTTCTAAGGATGTTTCTTCTTCTTAAGAAGAGTATGTCTAAAGTGTCAACCAAAGATGTAATTTAATGTGGTGATTGATTACAATAACAGCTATAGAGTTGCCACCAAACTAAAGAAAATTGTAGACTAAAGACTAAGAAGATTGTTCTAGATGATGTTGATAAACAAAATTTGTGTATGTTGGCCATAGATAGTTTGGAATAGAAGTTTTCAATTTTCATGGAACATTAAAAGTACCTGAGAAGATTTTAATACAAATTATTATGTCACACATTAGATTTTCTAAATATGGGAACCTGGAGACTATATTTATTAAAAGTCCTCCAGGTGGTGGTTGTGATATGCATTCTGGTTTGAGAATAATCGGTCTAGATTGAGAATCCTTATTTTACTTAATCCTAAATATGTATCTTTTTGTTCCTAACCAAATCAAAAGTGTAAAAACTATCATTTATATGATTAGTCTTATACTTGAGAAATTATCTAACATTTCTTCTAATCTTAATGTTTTAGTTATATTTGTGTGTACACCTAACTTGTTTAGGATTTTTTTCCATAAATAGCTGACAAACATGTTTAAATTAAAAAATAATAATAATAATAACTACTTTACAAGTAACAAACTAATTGTGAATTGAAACAAGTCATTTTTTTTGCTGATAAAACTTGCAAAAATATGACAGAAATTATTATGTTTATTATGTTTTGAAGTTCAGGAAAGTATCACTAAGTTAAAAACACATTTTTAAAAAAAGAGTATACATAGTATGGAATGATGTTTATTAATGAACCAGTCCATTCTTTGACCAGAAACCCCACTTCATCACAAGATTTCAAAGACTTTACTTGTCAGGCTTTTCTCTTACTCTAAGATCCCATTCCTACTGAATGCTCAGTTTTACTCAGACATCATCTCTCTCCACACTGAATCAGAATTGCAGTACATCCTTGCTTCCTTGATTGCCCCCAAACAGTCTTTACACAAGCAGATTTAGTTAAAATTTCTGGAAAAGAGAGCGTATTATAATACTGCACCACAAAATAAACAAACACGAATTTTAAAAGCCCTGTTTATATGCATGGGTGAATACTATATATGTATGTGTGTATAAAATACACTCTTTTTCCTTTTTTCTTATTTTGGGAGAATAACCATATACTCAAAAAGGTGATAGTTCCCTTTAATTTTTTTTTATTATTATGTTATGTTAATCACCATACATTACACCATTAGTGTTTGATGTAGTGTTCCATGATTCATTGTTTGGGTATAACACCCAGTGCTCCATGCAGAA
>NW_027703586.1:0-341 GCF_054177405.1 Leptonychotes weddellii | reverse complement strand
ATATTGATGTAAGTTAAAAAGATACAAGTATATGTTTGCAAATTGCAAAATGGTACAGTTTCAAATTTAAATAGATTTTTCATGCATCCTTTTTATTCAGTGGTCCTTTTGCTGGATGATTTTACTTCTATCGGCTCCCAACTTTACTCCTTACACCTTTGTTCCCTCTCTTTCTCCCTCTATCACATATGCATACACACAGTCTTCTTATTTCCCTGAAAAAAAAGTAGATGTTTAGAAATTTTCCTATGTATATCCAGGTTTGTCTTACCACTGACTACAAACTGAAGCCACTGTGAGCCCAATTGTTTAATCCCAATGACTTTTCTCACATCATCTGA
>NW_027703585.1:0-341 GCF_054177405.1 Leptonychotes weddellii | reverse complement strand
GAACAGAAAATGAGAGGTTCTTTCTAACTCCAGGGGGGGAAGCATAGGTGAGGATGGAATAAAGGGGGGAGAGGAGGGGGAGGGGCAAGGAGAGAGAATAAGTCAGGTTAAACTGGGGAAGCATGTGCATTAAAACAGTGTGTATAAAAAATGCAGTTTTAGGGGCGCTTGGGTGGCTCAGTCGGTTAAGCATCCTGCTCTTGGTTTCGGCTCAGGCTGTGATCTCAGGGTCGTGAGACTGAGCGCCGGGGCACTCAGTGGGGGGTCTGCTGGAGTTTCTCTCCCTCTGCTTCTCCCCGTGCACTTGTGTGCAAGGGCCTGCGCTCTCTCTCTCTCTCTCT
>NW_027703584.1:0-341 GCF_054177405.1 Leptonychotes weddellii | reverse complement strand
ACCCAGAAGGGCTCCTCCTCCCCATTTCCTTTCTTGCTTTGCCAGGCACGTGAGCTGCTGGTTGGCATTTACTGAAATGCTGCGTGCCAGGCCCGCCTCAGCAACTTCCACAGGGTGCCCCAGCTCCACAGGACCACAGACTCAGCCCAGAGCAGGTGGAGACTGTGGGAGGAGGCCCAACAGGCTCAGTCAGGAGCTCCGACTTGGTTGGAGGGGAGGGGGGCAGGGGGGGTGGAGATGGCCCACACCCAGCCCACACCCTGCAGGAAGGGGCCTCGCCTAGGAGAGACCTGGGCTGCAGTTGGCCATGGGACCTGGACAATCTGCTCAGCTGGCAGATG
>NW_027703583.1:0-341 GCF_054177405.1 Leptonychotes weddellii | reverse complement strand
TGGGGTAGTTTAAAAATTTCCTCAGGTCATCCTCATGCATGGCTAGCATTAAGAATCTGAGCTGGCCTAACTGAAATTGATCTCTAATTCTAACCCATCTCAAGCTTTTCTCGTTCCCTGCCTTTTCATGCTGGGTGCCCCACCTTTACTGCCATTTTACAGATAAGAGAGCTGAGATTCAGAGATTGAGTTACTTGTTCCAGAAAAGTAACTGGATATTGGCAGAGCTAGGTCTCAAAACCAGTGTCCTTGGAATCCCTCATGATTGCATTTTCTGTTTTTGCCACACTGCCGCTCCCCTTACTACCATTTATTTCTTTTGCTCATTTTCTATCAGTTTG
>NW_027703582.1:0-341 GCF_054177405.1 Leptonychotes weddellii | reverse complement strand
AAAAAAAAACTTTTAATCAAGTGTGAAGGTAGAACAAAGATGCCTTTCAGCATACTAAGAATTCTTTGTCAGGAAGTTACTGAAAAATATACTTCAATAAAATAAGTATACAAACCAAGAAAGAGAAAAATCTCCTTCTCCGAAGCAAGAATCCGATTGACTCAGCTTGAGTCAGGAATGTACTTCTACTTCCATCACCCATGAAAATGGGAGGCAGGGTACACAATTTAGAGCAGAGTCCCTCACATGGATTTTTGGACGGAGAGTGTAAAAGAAAAAGCAGCTCTTTCTGGCCTAAGCAGGCACAACGACATCATTTTTAAGCAAAGAATCTGAATCCC
>NW_027703581.1:0-341 GCF_054177405.1 Leptonychotes weddellii | reverse complement strand
TGAGGGAAAGATTCAAATAGCACTGCAAAGGCATTGTAAAGGGAACTGATAATGAAATCATCACCAGGAGAAGGTTGGTCAGAACTTGTGGCTTGAACCCAACTAGGCCAATTGCCTCCTAAAGTGAAAATATCAAAGTACCCACATCAGGAATGAAAGAAGCCATCAGCGGGCGCCTGGGTGGCTCAGTCAGTTAAGCAACTGCCTTCGGCTCAGGTCATGATCCTGGAGTCCCGGGATCGAGTCCTGCATTGGGCTCCCTGCTCGGCGGGGAGTCTGCTTCTTCCTCTGACCCTCCTCCCTCTCATGCTCTCTGTCTCTCATTCTCTCTCACAAAAAAA
>NW_027703580.1:0-341 GCF_054177405.1 Leptonychotes weddellii | reverse complement strand
TCTTGTTTTTTAATTGAGGTATAGTTGACATACAACATTATGTTAGTTTCAGGTGTTTAAAATAATAATTTGATATTTGTATATATTGCAAAATTATCACCACAATAAGTCTAGTTAGCATCTATCCTCATACCTAGTTATATTTTTTCTTGTGTCGAGAACTTTTTTTATTCTCTTAGCAACTTTCAAATATGCAATATTATTATTAACTATAATAATAAATATGCTGAACAATCTATCCCCTTGACTTATTTTTTATAACTGAAATTTTGTGCCTTTTGACTCCCTTCACCCATTTTGCCACTCCTCCCCAGCCCCTGCCTCTGGCAACCACAAATTTG
>NW_027703579.1:0-341 GCF_054177405.1 Leptonychotes weddellii | reverse complement strand
CCCTGGGATCATGGGACCTGAGCCGAAGGCAGCTGCCTAACCAACTGAGCCCCCCAGGCGCCCCTAAAATTATTTTAAATAAAAGTTACTTAATAATATGCTTGGCCCTTGAACAATACAGGAGTAAAGGGCACCAACCCCCCTCCAACAGCCAAAAATCCATGAATAACTTTTGACCTCCCAAAAATTCAACCACTAATAGCCTACTGTTAACTGGAAGCCTTACCGGTAACATAAACAATATATTAACACATATTTTGTATGCTATATGTATTATATACTGTATTCTTATGATAAAGTAAGCTAAAGAAGAGAAAATCTGGGCGCCTGGGTGGCTCAGT
>NW_027703578.1:0-341 GCF_054177405.1 Leptonychotes weddellii | reverse complement strand
GAAGAGCAAGCTCAGAAATAAAACAGAGGAAACTTGACATATAATAAATGTGGTAACAACAAACCAATAATGAAAGGAACAATTATTAAATAGTTGATTTGGGGAAGACTGTTCACTTCGCATGAAAGTCAAGCTGGGATTGTTTCACTAACTACAAGGCAGATGCAGAATTAAAGATTTTAAAATGAAAGGTAAAAAATGGGCAGAAGGCATGAAGAGACATTTCTCCAAAGAAGACATCCAGATGGCCAACAGACAAATGAAAAAATGTGCAACATCACTTATCATCAGGGAAATGCAAATTGAAACTACAATGAGATATCACCTCACACCTATCAGAA
>NW_027703577.1:0-341 GCF_054177405.1 Leptonychotes weddellii | reverse complement strand
CATTTGTCCTCTCTAGGAGCTCAGTTTTTTGTTTTTGTTTTCTTTGTTTTAAGGTTCCACAAGTAAGTGATTTATAGTATTTGTCTTTCTCTGTCTGGCCTATTTTACTTAGCAGAATGCCTTCAAGTTCCATCGAAATGGCAAGTGGAAAGATTTCATTCTTTATCATGGCTGAGTAGTATTCCATTGTGTGTATCTATGACAATTTCTTTCTCCATTCAGCCACTGATGGGCACTTAAGTTCCTGTATTTTCATTGTTGTACATAATCCTGCCGTGAACACGGGGTGCATATACCTGTTTCAGTTAGTGTTTTCATTTTCTTCAGATAAATACTCAGAA
>NW_027703576.1:0-6228 GCF_054177405.1 Leptonychotes weddellii | reverse complement strand
AGATGAATGGATAAAGAAGATATGGTAGGGCGCCTGGGTGGCTCAGTTGGTTAAACGACTGCCTTCGGCTCAGGTCATGATCCTGGAGTCCTGGAATCGAGTCCCGCATTGGGCTCCCTGCTCGGCAGGGAGCCCGCTTCTCCCTCTGACCCTCCCCCCTCTCTTGTGCTCTCGGTCTCTCTCATTCTCTCTGTCTCAAATAAATAAATAAAATCTTAAAAAAAAAAAAAAGAAGATATGATATATATATCCAATGGAATATTATGCAGTCATCAAAAGGAATGAAATCTTGCCATTTGCAACGACGTGGATGGAACTGGGGTGTATTATGCTGAGCAAGATAAGTCAATCAGAGAAAGACATGTATCATATGATTTCACTGATATGAGGAATTCTTAATCTCAGGAAACAAACTGAGGGTTGCTGGAGTGGTGGGGGGTGGGAGGGATGGGGTGGCTGGGTGATAGACATTGGGGAGGGTATGTGCTATGGTGAGCGCTGTGAATTGTGTAAGACTGTTGAATCACAGACCTGTATCTCTGAAACAAATAATACATTATATGTTTAAAAAAAAAAAGAAGATAGGGGCACCTGGGTGGCTCAGTCGTTAAGCATCTGTCTTTGGCTCAGGTCATGATCTCAGGCTCCTGGGATTGAGTCCCACATCGTGCTCCCTGCCGGCGGGAAGCCTGCTTCTCCCTCTCCCACTCCCCCTGCTTGTGGTCCCTCTCTCGCTGTGTTTCTCTCTTTCAAATAAATAAGTAAAATTTTTTTTTTAAAAAAAAGAGAAGATAGTAGGAAGGGAGAAATGAAGGGGGGGAAATTGGAGGGGGAGACGAACCATGAGAGACTATGGACTCTGAGAAACAAACTGAGGGTTCTAGAGGAGAAGGGGGTGGGGGGATGGGTTAGCCTGGTGATGGATATTAAAGAGGGCATGTACTGAATGGAGCACTCGGTGTTGTACCAAGCAGTGGATCATGGAACACTACATCAAGAACGGGTGATGTAATGTATGGTGATTAGCATAACGTAATAAAATAAAAAAAAGAATTTATGCTGTTAAATGTATTGATGCAGTATGACAAAATATGCAGGGAACCAGTTTTCTCACAGGTTTCTTTTTTCAAATCTTAAATTCAATAATGACCAGAAGTGGCAATGTTTCAGAAGTATACCATAAAAAAATTGCCAAAAGTC
Source organism: Leptonychotes weddellii (assembly GCF_054177405.1). NCBI lineage: Eukaryota > Metazoa > Chordata > Mammalia > Carnivora > Phocidae > Leptonychotes > Leptonychotes weddellii. Next base: position 5,028 of record NW_027703576.1, on the reverse strand, counting down.
TTAACCTTTTATATGACACATTTTTTACTAGAGATAATAAAATATAATGACATACTTGCAGTTCTGCCTCACTTTAACTGGGGGTAAGAATGTGTAATATATTGACCAAAAAGGAATGGAGGGAAACACAAACCAGCTGATCAGCCTCTGACGATCTGAGATTTAGCCACAGAGAAAATGACACACAGATGATTGCAAACATAGGAAAACAGTTCTGCACTGACAATATACATTTACATGAGTCTCTTCCCCAGAGGCTTTCTAATTCACAGTGGAAATGCTGTTTTAACAGTTGTCAAGCTCCCTTTCCACAAAGGTCCAGCCTGAGAGAGAAGTGTGGTATGTCTGTACATCTTTAGGAACAGGCAGAGGCAAACTACACAATTCCTGTTGTTATCAGTTGCCACAGGGATATGGTTCAGCTTCCCCCTGTGTGAAGGAGGGCCCATAGCTTGTACCTCTCAGTGTGCAAGGTTAAAGAAGGTGGGTATAATTTTTATCTATCTATCCTTCTGTGATAATATGGAAAGAGAAAAGATACTATCCCTACGCTTTGGCTGGTAAAGAAAAGAACATCAAAGGGACAGCAACTTTTATACCGGAGAAGGTAATAAATGTAAGCAGTACTTGGTGATGGATGAGTAATAACTTTAATATATGATAGTAATATGATATTTGAGAAAAGAATGGAGGCAAATGGAACTAAGAGCAAGAGGAGCCTTAAATTTCTGAAAGAATGAATGAGTGAAAATTAAGCAAGGTCAAAGTGAGAAAAAGAAGAAATTGGAAGAAAAAATAAGTTATGGTTTTACGGTTAAAGGGAATTTAGTTGGATGTTGGCGAGGATGCAGAGAAAGGGGAACCCTCCTACACTGTTGTTGGGAATGCAAACTGGTGCAGCCAGTCTGGAAAACAGTATGGAGGTTCCTCAAAAAGTTGAAAATAGAGCTACTGTACGACCCAGCAATTGCACTATTGGGTATTTACCCCAAATATACAAATGTAGTGATTTGAAGGGTACGTGCACCCCAATGTTTATAGCAGCAAAATCCACAATAGCCAAACTATGGAAAGAGCCCAGATGTCCACCAACAGATGAATGGATAAAGAAGAGGTGAGATATATATATATATATATAATGGAATATTCCTCAGCCATCATAAAGAATGAAATCTTGCCATTTGCAATGATGTGGATGGAACTAGAGGGTATTATGCTAAGTGAAATAGTCAGAGAAAGACAAATACCATAGGGTTTTAGTCATATGTGGGATTTAAGAAACAAAACAGATGAACATAGGGAAAGGGAAGGAAAAATAAAATAAGATGAAAATTGAGAGGGAGACCAACCATAAGAGATGCTGAACTCCAGGAAACAAACTGAGGGTTGCTGGAGGGGAAATGGGTAGGGGGATGGGCTAACTGGGAGATGGGCATTAAGGAGGGCACTTGATGGAATGAACACTGGGTGTTATATGCAACTGATGAATCACTAAATTCTACCTCTGAAACTAATAAAAAATATTGTATGCTATGTCCCTGAAACTAATAACACACTATGTGTTACCTAAATTGAATTTAAATAAAAATTAAAATACTAAAAAAAGGGAGTTTAGTTGTAAATACTGGCATGCATAGGCTATTAGATAAAAAAGACAGGTTCTGATGGAAAATTTTTTGAGTCCTCTCTATGAGGCAAGAAAACAATCAGTGAAATCAAGGCTAAATGTAGGAGCACTGAATTGATGAAGTAAGCAAAAGGGTTTATAGTCAAGTCCGAGAGAGTGCTGCTGGTAAATTATGGGTATTATAGGTAGCATCAAGTCCTCTGTAGACTATGATGAATGATCAGGTTCTGGTCATGAATCTCAGCTGTTAATTTTATGAGGGTCATGGAACAGAGTGAAAAGAAAAGATGGCTTTTATCATAGCAAGTTGGTTCAGAGCAAAAGAAATACAAAATTATAGGGGACAACGGGGAGGCAGTCACAGAAAGGGATTCTTACAAAAGCTACTGACGATGAACTCAAGGATACTTGCACCTGGGTGAGTGATTCTGGAGGGAATTCTTTTGAAGCTCAGGGAGATAAGGAGAAGTAAAAAATTAGAATCAAAATTGTGCCAAATATTTTGTGAATGCTCATGAGTCTTCCTGAAGTGGTGGGAGCATTTAAATACAAAAATTACATCCAGTAGAATTGTTTAAGTTTGCAGCATGCTATCAAAATATTCCATCTCCTTTCACTTGGAAATATAAATGCTTAGCAGCATGCTGTGCAGCACTGTTGAGATCTTTGTACGATGGTGGTTAGTTCACTGTCCAGTCAGCCATTCAGAATTATGAATATATATTTTAAAAATTTGGAAGAAAATGGTACATTACTTTCTATATAGTTCATCAGATCTGATTTCTCTTGTAAATATAAGTAGGAATCGTTTGTAAAATAACAGAGTAGAATTTCCTGTGCAGACAGATGCTTTTTATATTTATAAAGCTTGAGTTCCTTTTTTTCTTTTTAATGCCCTGGGAAACGGGAAGCTGATAGGATTTTTCATATCAAGTTTAGTTTAACATATGGCAGAAAGCTCTGTGAGACTATCTCCAAACTTTGCAGTTAACAGTTTCCAGCCTACACAGGAAGCGAAGCTGTGCTTCTGACGCATTCCCATTATATGGGAAGACCGCAGAGAACAGCCTCAAGTTAAACCACAAAAATGATGTTTATACAAAGCGCAGCATTCAGTTGAAACCACAGTAGCACAGAAAGCTTCAGTTGGTGCTTCAATTCCATTTTTAAGTTGTCTAGCAAAATATTTCAAGGCATAGGGATAACCAAGTACCTATTAAGTCTATTCTTCAGCTTTTAGTTAGCTAGATAAGCAAAAAAGTTCTGAATCTGGATATTGCCTGTTTTGAGGGGACTCGGTCTGTGTTTGTAAGTCTTCTACTAGATTCTTACGTATAACCAAACCAAACAAGCAAGCACCTCATCTATCCAGAACCCTTGGAAGAGAGGGCTAGGATGACCTCTGCGCAAAATAAATTTTAGATGTTACATTCCTCCTATGTTACAGAGTATATGGAAAATAAAGAATTGCTTTAATAATATATATATTATAACACATATGGAAATACATATACTTCATATGATAATTACTTCAGGACTGCATAGAATTTATGTCTTGTCACATAATAGTTCCATTGCTACCATATGGCTATGCTTCTTGAGTTCTTGGGTGATTTTTAAAAAGTTTTCATTTAAATTCCAGTTAGTTAACATACAGTGTAATATTAGTTTCAGGTATACAATATAGTGATTCAACACTTCCATACAACACCCAGTGCTCACAGGTGTGCTCCTTAATCCCCATCACCTATTTCCCCCATCCCCTCACTTTCCCTCAACTCTGGTAACCATCAGTGTGTTCTCTATAGTTAAGAGTCTGTTTCTTGGTTTGCCTTTCTCTACTTTTTTTCCTTTGCTCATTTGTTTTGTTTCTTAAGTTCCACATATGAGTGAAATCATGGTATTTGTCTTTCTCTGACTGACTTATTCCCTTAGCACAACACTCTACAGCTCCATCCACATTATGGCAGATGGCAAGATTTCATTCTTTTTGATGGCTGAGTAATATTTCTTGGGTGCTTTTTAATAAATGTTTTGTTGGGGTAGGGAGTCGACTCTTGCCCGCTTTCACTTCCCAGTGTTACTGCCCTAGCCCATTCTTTCTCTCCTTTCTCTCATGTAGCTCTTAGATGAGGAACCAGATTAAGAAGTGTGGCTTAATTCTGTCAAAAAATGAGGCTATTCAAGGCTATGAATGTGGGCCATGGAAATGCTATCAACAAAGTACAATGACACTGGAAAGAATGAGGGCCATTCTCTTACTATTTGTTTCCCTTTAGTCAAATTATGGAATCTCTTTGAACCCTAGTTTCCTCATCTGTAAAATGCCTCATAGAATTGCTTTTCAGGTCAAATAAGATTATATGTGTGTATATATGTGTGTGTATATATATATAACCTCACAGAGTAATTGCTCGAATTAAATAAGGTCATGTATAAAAAGCATGGACCACACGGCCTAGTACAAAGTAGGCTCCCTTTGTCTCCTTCCCTCCCTTGTCAAGGGCCCTTTCTTGCTCACTTCCCTGTTCTCGCTGCAGTTGTTAAAAGAAAAAAGTAGAATTACAGTTAATTGAAATATTATTATCCTATGGAATTTTAGAAGGTGTTAATTTCAAAGTCCAAATAAAAGGATACTTTAGATACTCAAAAAGTATTGTTGAACTGAATCTCTTAAATACTTTGTCTTAAAATAATTTGTATAAATATTAATAATAAGTTATGTAAGTATTAACTCATAATTAGACTGGTTTGATAATTTTTTGCTAATAAGAACTCTTGTGTTAGCATTTTTTTAAAGTAAGTTCCAGGCCCAATATGGGGCTTGAACTTGTGACCCCAAGATCAACAGCTGCATACTCCACCAGCTGAGCCAGCCAGAAACCCCTTATGTTAGCACTTTAAAAATCAATGTTTCGGGGGCACCTGGGTGGCTCAGTTGGTTAGGCGACTGCCTTTGGCTCAGGTCATGATCCTGGAGTCCCGGGATCGAGTCCCACATCAGGCTCCCTGCTCAGCAGGGAGTCTGCTTCTCCCTCTGACCCTCCTCCCTCTCATGCTCTCTCTCTCTCTCATTCTCTCTCTCGCAAATAAATAAAATCTTAAAAAAAAAAAATCAGTGGTTCAGCGAATAACATTCTCAATGGGGAAAAACTGAGAGCTTTCCTCCTAAGGTCAGGAACACGGCAGGGATGTCCACTATTACCACTGCTATTCAACAGAGTACTAGAAGTCCTAGCCTCAGCAATCAGACAACAAAAAGAAATAAAAGGCATCCAAATTGGCAAAGAAGAATCACTCTTTGCAGATGATACGATTCTTTATGTGGAAAACCCAAAAGATTCCAACCCCAAAACTGCTAGAACTCATACAGGAATTCAGTAAAGTGGCAGGATATAAAA
>NW_027703575.1:0-341 GCF_054177405.1 Leptonychotes weddellii | reverse complement strand
AGTAGAGATGAGGCCAGGTCATGTAGAGTCTTGGGGGCTACTGAAAAGCCTTTGGATTTTTATTCAAAGTATGATGGGCAGCCAATGGAAGGTTTTGAGCAAGAGTGACCTGCTCAGATTTATATTCCATAAAGTCCACTAATGCTGCTGAATAGAGAATAGATTCTCAAGAGAATGTGTGCAGGGGCACCTGGGTGGCGCAGTTCGTTAATCGTCCAGCTCTTGGTTTCCGCTCAGGTTGTGATGTCAGGGTCGTGAGATGGAGCCCCACGTCAAGCCCCAAGCTCAGTGCCGAGTCTGCTTGTTTCTCTCTCCCTCTCCCTCTGCCCCTCCTTTCTGTT
>NW_027703574.1:0-341 GCF_054177405.1 Leptonychotes weddellii | reverse complement strand
GGTATAGTTTGTGCAAGAAGATGTAGAGAGGATGAGTGGCCCAAAGGAGGAATGATCCACCACGTACTTGTAATCCATAATTTACTGCTATTCATGCTGAACCAAAAATGGAAGTACAACATTTATGGCCACATGGTGCTCAAACAATGGCACTGCGTGGGACCAGAATTTGTTCCACACAATATGAATCTCTTCCTGCTGTGGTTTCTCTGCCTCTTTCTCTTGCCATTTTATTTGCACCCATGTTTTGGAACAAAGCTTTCACATTCTTTCACATTTTCTTAACATTCTATGGCAATCAGGGTAAATAATTATGCCTTTGTTTATTTTTCTAAATGTCA
>NW_027703573.1:0-341 GCF_054177405.1 Leptonychotes weddellii | reverse complement strand
ATTGCTAGGATATTTAGAAAACTAATTCTGATGAAAACACCGCATGTCCAAGCCCATGGTACACAGCTGTGCTCTCAGGCCAGGGCCGCTCATGGGTGAGTGGGTAAGACAGAGAGAAACCCCGTCTTCTAACACCTAAACTTTATCAGCAACAAAGTGATATTTTGGCCTCCATCTGTGTTACTCTCCATCAGTTCAGAATTTGGGCAAAGCGAGGTATTATTTGTTGGGATTCCCCAAGGCCCCAATACCACTAGATGATGCAATGGGACAAAAGAAAATAATTAGAGGTATAAAAGCTGGAAAAGAGGACATAAAATTGCCACTATTTGCAGATGATC
>NW_027703572.1:0-341 GCF_054177405.1 Leptonychotes weddellii | reverse complement strand
ATGAACTTTTAATTTCTGAACATTCTGGAATGCCTACAGGCCATTTTGGTTTCTAAGAATGAGACTTTTCTGTTTTTTTTTATGAATGTTGGTTTAGGGTGGAAGTTTCTTTGCTGATAGACATGATTGCCCATAATGGGGGTAGGGGGCATCGCCTTTCCATCTGCGGGGGGAGAGGTCCCTGAAAAGACCAGGGAGGGTTGCAGACAGGCCACAGATGGAGGAGGGGCAGAAGACTGGTGATGAAGAGGAAAACAGAGAGAAGGAAGATGAAAGGGATTGGGAGGTAAGAGAGAAAACACGCAGAGAGATTTTCAGAACCAGGGAGAGAAAAGGGGAGA
>NW_027703571.1:0-341 GCF_054177405.1 Leptonychotes weddellii | reverse complement strand
GCTTCATTTATTCCCCTCTCCCATATGTAATGTAGAAAGCACACACCTTACACATATATACTCTGTGTGTGTGTGTGTGTGTACTTTGCAAGGCACAGCCATAAACTTGATTGTGATAGAACCAAGATGCTGAGCTGGACTATAGATTTCTAGATTCTAGCCATTATAACTGAAGTCATGAAGCTTGTGTCATATACATGAGACTCCGAGAACAGATGGGGTGTCGGAATCTCAGTAACAATCCCCTTCAAAAGTGTTTCTCCTTGGGTTTCTCCTTGAGACAATTCAATGATTAGGAACATCTCTGCTAGGAGCCATCTGCTGTTGACTTTTTTTTTTTT
>NW_027703570.1:0-341 GCF_054177405.1 Leptonychotes weddellii | reverse complement strand
TAATGAGAGAACAAAATGCTAGCAGAGTAACCACGTCCCCAGAAAATATACTCTAAACATAAATCCCTACTATGTTTTTGAAATCCATTCACGTCCTAGTGCACTCATCTTAACTTTTATACAGCATCCCATTGTTTGAATACATCACCCTTTATCCATTACTCTTGGTGGATATTTGGTTTATATCCAATTTTTCATGTGACAAACATTTCATGTTTCAAAAACTAGTGAGTATCTTGATGCATGTCTTCTGGTAAACATAAATAACTTCTCTGTTACAGATCGCAGAAGTTAAACAGGAGTTCTGGGTTATAAGCATTTCCAACTTTACTGGATATTGC
>NW_027703569.1:0-341 GCF_054177405.1 Leptonychotes weddellii | reverse complement strand
TATTCCATTTAATAGATGTATTACATTTTATATCCATTCCCTTGTTGAAGGATGTCTGAGTTTCCAGTTTTTGCTATCACATATAAAGCTGCTATGAACAATCATGTACATGTTTTTGTGTGAGCATAGTTTTCTCTCTTTCTTTTTTTTTTTTTTTAGTTAAATACCTGGATGTAGCATTGCTATGTTATATATATACCAAGTGTATGTTTAACTGCCAAATTCTTTCCCAGAGTGGGTATACCAATACATATGAGCAGTGTATGAGAGTTGCAGTTGTCATGAATCTTGCTAGCACTTGGTCTTATTGGTATCTTTTATTTTAGTCATTCTAACAAATG
>NW_027703568.1:0-341 GCF_054177405.1 Leptonychotes weddellii | reverse complement strand
CTAGTTAAAATCCCAAATTAGGAAATTAAGAGTTATTTAAAGCCAAAAATGATTGCAATGCAATTTTATTTGATTAAATATTCACAGATCAGACATGCTGGTAGTTAGAGCTAAAAATTTCTGCTCCTTGACTAGTCAAACCTTGCTCCTCTAATCCCAAAATCTTCACTGTCTTATTTAAATGAACTGGATGTTTTAACAAATCACTAAAGAACTGTTAACCAATGAAATAAAACTGAAGACCACAAATATATTTGGTCCATATATATTAAACTTGCATTAGATTCATCAATTTTCTAAAAAAAATCACAAATTGTGTATTCTAGAGGGAAAAAAAAAAA
>NW_027703567.1:0-341 GCF_054177405.1 Leptonychotes weddellii | reverse complement strand
TTAATGACTGAGCCACCCAGAAACCCCTCTTCTGTCCATTTCTTGATTGGATTATTTGTTCCTTGGGTGTTGAGTTTGTTAAGTTCTTTATAGAATTTGGATACTAGCCCTTTATCTGATATGTCATTTGCAAATATCTTCTCCCATTCTCTCAGTTGTCTTTTGATTTTGTTGACTGTTTCCTTTGCTGTGCAAAAGCTTTTTATCTTGATGAAGTCCCAATAGCTCATTTTTGCCCTTGCTTCTCTTGCCTTTGGCAATGTGTCTGGGAAGAAGTTGCTGAGGCTGAGTTCTAAGAGGTTGCTTCCTGTGTTCTCCTCAAGGACTTTAATGGATTCCTG
>NW_027703566.1:0-341 GCF_054177405.1 Leptonychotes weddellii | reverse complement strand
TAAGGTTAATATACAGAGTGAAACAAAGCAGAGCTTGTCAATGGAAGGAGAGAAAACATGCTATGGCTTGAGCCCCTAAATCTACTCAAGGTATTAGAGTTGTCAGGATTAAATGAGTTAATAAATGCAGGTAGGTGAACATGTACATAAAGGGGTACATGTTCAGTAATTGTTAGCTACCCTTAATCACATCTCAATATATGATATTTGTCTATATATTCTTTTTTAAAAATTTTTAAATTTTATTATGTTATGTTAATCACCATACATTACATCATTAGTTTTTGATGACGTGTTCCATGATTCATTGTTTGTGCATAACACCCAGTGCTCCATTCATA
>NW_027703565.1:0-6229 GCF_054177405.1 Leptonychotes weddellii | reverse complement strand
GCGCCTGGGCTCCGCCTCTGCAGCCGGCTTCCCTGCTCCGATACCTGGGAGCTCTGCCGCACTCAGGCACCCCCGGTCTTTCTGTGACCCCGAGGGTCCTGAGACCACACTGTCCTGGAGGGTTCCACCCCCCGCTTAGCCACCGGAGTGATGTCCCTCAGCGGAGCAGACTTTTAAAAGTTCCGATTTTGTGCTCCGTGGTTCTATCACTTGCCAGAAGCGGCCGACGGGGGCCCCTCCCCCGCCGTCTATCCTCCCGAATATCGCCTCGGATTCACTTCTCCGCACGTCCTACCTTCCAGAAGGTGGTCGCTTTTCTGTTCAGAGAGTTGTTGCTATTCCTTTCTTCGATCTCCTGTTGAGTTTGTAGGTGTTCAGAATGGTTTGATCCCTATCCAGCTGAATTCCTGAGAGGAGACGAAATCCAGGTCTCCTACTCCTCCCTTTATCTTTACATTTTTATAGGAAATGGATTTCTAGTCTGGAATTCTGGAATCCCGAAATATGTGTGTGTGTGTGTGTGTGTGTGTGTGAGAGAGAGAGAGAGAAAGAGAGAGAGAGAGAGAGAGAAACATTTCTCTAAGGGAAATACATACATATCTCACATAGATTGTAATCTTAAATCCTAAAATAACCATGCTGGTAAGTTCTATTTTTTTTATTTTACAAAAGAGAAAAGGTCAGAGTGTTAAGTGATTTTCATGCCCCCTGTCCCCAATAGGTGCCACAGTTGGAATTCAAATCCATTCAGCTGGAGCTGGAGCTTCTCGTATTCTACTGCACTGTCCCTACCATCTCCACACTGTGTTTAGCTCAGTATGAGAGCTTCAAACAAGAAGGTACCATTTTATTGGATCTTAGCTGAGAACATATGTGTGGGGTGACTCAAATTTTTCTTCATTCTGCACATATCTGTGAATGACTGCAAAAACTGCAAGTATTGATTTTGAGGGTTACCAGTGAATTTTATTTAGCAAGCAGACAGATTCACAAATACAGAATCTGCAAATAATAAGACTTGATTATTTATACATACATTTTACATTTTATATATAATAAAACATTATTACACTACGTATTCTTTTGCAGCTTGCTTTTTCAATATTATTGTTGTGAGTTCATTTATATTCATACATGTAAATCTAGTCTATGTGTCAATGCTATCTAGTACTACATTATATAAATATATCACAGTTTGATTATTCATTTGCCTGTTAATGGAAATTTAAATGCTTCTAAAATAAAGATATATTTGTCTTTATTTATGGTCTTAGAAAATGTACCTCCTAGGCATCCCTTTTTAGGAACTTATTTGAAAGGTGAATCCCAAGAAAATGAGGGAGTAATTCAATAAAGTGGAAAACTCAGAATCCAGGAAGCATGGGCTGTCATGCAGCAGAGAGGTGAAGGGGGTCCCCAGAAAGTCAGTGACAGGAACTGTGCAGTTTGCCGTAGGAACACAGTGGGCCCCAAGGAAGTCACTTCCAGAAAAACAAATGAACTAATAAATTTTCAGATTCATTCGATACTGGGGAGTTTAGGTTAAACTAGAAAAAAGCATGTAGGAAACTAAACAAACAAACAAGGACTTATTAACTCCCATAAAAACAAAGTTATACCAGAAATAAAATGTAATCATTGTACGAATCATGAGAGATGATGGACTCTGAAAAACAAACTGAGGGTTCTAGAGGGGAGGGGGGTGGGAGGATGGGTTAGCCTGGCGATGGGTATTGAGGAGGACACATTCTGCATGGAGCACTGGGTGTTATGCACAAACAATGAATCATGGAACACTTCATCTAAAACTAATGATGTAATGTATGGGGATTAACATAAGAATAAAAAATGTAATCATTGTATACTATTGAATCGGAAATGAAAAATATTTACTCCCATTGCAATAATATTTCAAACTTCAAGTAATTCTTTAAACAGAAAGTGTGATGTAATCATATTGGCAGGCTGAGAGGATGGTTAGTTTGTGTAAGTGGGAAGGGAGAAGATACAAAAGGCAGGAATTCCATATAGAGAATGTTTGCGCATGAAGGAACAACAACACAAGCCCATTGTGAGGAAGTATGGAGGTGTGTACCAAACAGGAATAGGTGCAGGGTTGACGTGGTTGCCTCCGAGCAGTGGGGACTTTGAAGTGAGATGGAGTAAGGTCCTGCTCCCACCTCTTTTACTTCCTTGTGGTGCTATCTGACTCTCAACCTTTGTACATGCACTGTCTTGTTAAAAAGCAAAACCAAAAATGCCCCTACAATTCAATTTTAGCAAATCCCTCTTAAAGATCTATCTTCTGTAAGTACTACCCATTTACCCCTACTGAATTTGTTCTGGCTTCTCATTGCTTCAGTATGCACATATCCAGGGTCTTGGAGGAGACCTGAAGATATTTTCCAGTCCTGTAGACTCCCAGACTCTTCTCCTGTGCTGGGTGTCAAGCAGAGATGCTTGTCACTGCTTTGAATTAGAACCATCTTTGCCATGGCAACCACTGTCAGTTGATGTGGCTAAGACTGAGGTTTGGGCACAGCTGGTGGTAATGTGATTTGTGCTCAGTTACAGCAAAATTTCAGTTGTTAGAATTAAAAAGAGAAGGTAATCTAATGTGTCTGCTCTTGATTCTTTGATTTCCAAAGCACCAGTGTGTTTTAATTCCAGAAGTGTGTTGACAGGGAGGCAACTGCTCTGTGCCTTGGAGGTGATTGGGATGGCAAACAGAGTTGAGGTTTCTTGTAATTTCTCCTGCTTCCCAGCCTGATCATGACATGGACCCCATGCAGCAAGGCCTGTGACCAGGAAAGGATGCCAATCCAGCTCCCAGCTGGTGCTGTTGAGTCTCAGCTCATCCACACAGGCCCAGAAAATGCTCTAGTGCCAATGTGTCAATCCCCAGTCTGTCTTCAATTCCTACTCTGTGTTGGCTTGCGTAATTTAAAAAAACACAAGAAGCAACAAGTGAATCAGCAAGGATGAGAAAGATCATCTGCCATGGCTTCAGCTCTTAAGCAGGACCCCGTGTTACCCAGTAAGTCCCTGCATCTTATGTTGTCATAGATGGTTAGCCTGATAGAAGAGAAAGGCTCAGACCTTGGAGCGGGGCAGGCTAGTCTGCAAGTCATGGGGCTGCTACTTTCAGCTGTTGAATCTTTGAAATATTATACAACCTCACAGCAAAAGGTAGTTGGTGATACAGGCCTTATAGAGATTGTGATGAGACTTAGTGGTCATATATATCCATCTATCTGGCCTAAAATGCAATACCCAGTAGGCCCTCTGCGAAGGGCAGTGTGAGGTCTTCCTGTATTGTCCTCCATCAAGAACCATGCCCTGATGCACAAAGTTTGTCCTATATGGGGTCTTAGAAATTATCTAGGCCAATGTCTCTCTCTCCATTTTAGCCATGTTTTCTCTCTCTATCTCCTAGGATTTTCTTGCGCTTTATATAATTTGTATGGCCTCAAAAGGAGAATTGAGGCCCCAAGATTCTGAATCACCCTCTCCATCCTAACTTTGCAGATGAGAAGGTAAACTGACTTATTCTAAATCATGCAGCTGGATGATTGGTTACTAACTCAAGACTCCTTGTCCCTTTACTGTCCTCCTCCAGTCCCCCTTGAGACCACAGCATGGTCTCTGAGGATAGACATATTGAAACTGAAGCAACAAAAAAGGGGCCTACTGTGGGACTATTTGAGGGGGGGTCCTATTTGAAGGATTGGGGCAACCACAAGTTGTGCTCACATAAGCCATGCTGTGATGGGGCAGAAGTGTTGGAAGTTGGGGTGAAGTTGAAAGTTTTGTTTCCTTATGGTGAGTTCAGGCACTATGCCCGGAGAGATATTTTTATTTATAGCCAAGGAAGGCTAAAGCCACAAGTAAGTGAGCGGTTTCCTGGGATCAGGAATGTGGTATATAAACAGGTCAGTGTGGTGACTCAGGATCGAGGTGGTCAATGGGGAGTGATTGCTGGAGCTGCCTTTTCTATGGTGCTGGGCACTAGTCTGAGTCAGAAGTGACAGCTTAAAAGAGCACTGCAGAGCCATGCAAGACCTGAGCTCCTGAGAAGTGATGGACAAAAGGACACATGGCAGATGTGGGGGTAAAAAGGGTTATTTTCTTGGTTTAGGAGTTGAATTCTTTGAGCCATACCCAGGAGGATTTACCTATCTTGGATATTTCATGTGAATGGAATCACACAAAATGTGGCCTTCTATGGCTGGCTTTTTATGCATAGCATAATGCTTCCAAGCTTCATCCATGTTGTAGTGTGCATCAGTATTTCATTCTTTTTTGTTGTTGTTGAATGCCATTTCATTATATAGCTGCACCATATTTCGTTTATCCATTCTGATCAGATGTTTGGGTTATTTCAACTATTTATTCTAAATACTGATGCTGTAAACATTCATGTACAGATTTTTGTGTGGGCATGATTTCTTTTCTCTTGGATATTTACTTAGGAATAGCATGGCTAGGTCCTTTGATAACTCTGTGCTAATAGTTTGAGGAATTGCCTCTTTTCCAAAGTGGTTGCACCATTTTAGATTTCTACCAGAAATTTATGAAGGTTTCAATTTCTCAGTGCCATCACCAATATTCATTATAGTCTGTTTTTTGATTATAACCATTCTAGTGATTGTGAAGTGGTATCTCATTGTGGTTTTGACTTGCATTTCCCTGATTACTATTTTTACCATCTTTTCATGTGACCACTTGTATAACTTCTTTGTAGGAATGTTGATTCAAATCCTTTGCCCAATTTTTAAATTGGGTTATTGACCTTTTTAAAAAAATTCATTTAATTGTAAAGGTTCTTTATGTATTCTGAGTATAAATCCCTTACCAGATATATGATTTACACATATTTTCTCTCATATATATACATTCAGTAGTATGTATATATGTACACACACACACACACACACACACACACACAGAGGCTATTGTGAATAACGCTGCAGTGGACATGGGGGAGCAGGTGTCTCTTTGAGATAGTGATTTTATTTCCTTTGGAAAACCCAGAAGTTGGATTGCTTAATCATATGTAGTTCAATTTTAATCTCTTGAGGAACCTCCACACTATTTTCCATAGTGGCTGCCCTAATTTACATTCCCACCAACAGTGCACAAAATTTCCCTTTTGTCCACAGCCTCACCAATACTTGTATCTTGACTTTTTGATTATAGTCACTGTAACAGGTGTGAGGTAATACCACATTGTGCTTTTGATTTGCATATCCTTGATGACAAGTGATTTAAAAAAATTTATTGATTGATTTGAGAGAATGAGTGAGTAGGGTGAGGAGCAGAGGGAGAGAATCTTAAGCCGACGCCCCTTTGAGCATGGAGCCTGATGTGGGGCTCGATCTCATGACCCTGAGATCATGATCTGAGCCAAAACCAAGAGTTGGATGTTTAACCGACTGAGCCACCCAAGCACCCTGAAGTTTAGTGATGTTGAACACCTATTCATATACCTGTTGGTCATTTATTTGTCTTAAAAATGTTTATTCAAGTCTTCTGCCTGGTTTTTATATTTTCATTTTTATTTTTTTAGTGTTCCATGATTCATTGTTTGTGTATAACACCCAATTAATACCCATCACCAGGCTAACCCATCCCCTCACCCTAGAACTCTGTTTCTCAGAGTCCATAGTCTCTCATGGTTCATCTCCCCCTCCAATTTCCCCCCCTTCATTTTTCCCTTCTTGCTATCTTCTTCTTTTTTTTTTTTTTAACATATAATGTATTATTTGTTACAGAGGTACAGGTCTGTGATTCAACAGTCTTACACAATTCACAGTGCTCACCATAACACATACCCTCCCCAATGTCTATCACCCAGCCACTCCATCCCTCTCACCCCACCACTCCAGCAACCCTCAGTTTGTTTCCTGAGATTAAGAATTCCTCATATCAATGAGATCATATGATACATGTCTTTCTCTGTTTGACTTATTTAGCTCAGCATAATACCCTCCAGTTCCATCCACGTCGTTGTAAATGGCAAGATTTCATTCCTTTTGATGGCTGCATAATATTCCATTGTATATATATACCAAATCTTATTTATCCATTCATCTGTCGGTGGACATCTTAGCTCTTTCCATAGTTTGGTTATTGTGGACATTGCTGCTATAAATATCGGGGTGCACGTACCATTCGGATCCCTACATTTGTATCTTTGGGGTAAATACCCAGTAGTGCAATTGCTGGA
>NW_027703564.1:0-341 GCF_054177405.1 Leptonychotes weddellii | reverse complement strand
GTATGAACTTGCTTATGTCACTTTTTGGTTGTGTATGGGCAAAAAATATAAATTCTCTAAGCCACTGTGCCCTAGCTGTCAAGTATGGAAGAACAATAGTCCATACAACATGCATTACTGAGTGTCTCCCCTAAAGTAATAGAGAGCACAGACCACCGTTCCTCCCTCCTGGCCTCCCTGTCTCTCTTTTTTTTTTTTTTAAAGATTTTATTTATTTATTTGAGACAGAGAGAATGAGAGACAGAGAGCATGAGAGGGAGGAGGGTCAGAGGGAGAAGCAGACTTCCTGCCGAGCAGGGAGCCCGATGCGGGACTCGATCCCGGGACTCCAGGATCATGAC
>NW_027703563.1:0-341 GCF_054177405.1 Leptonychotes weddellii | reverse complement strand
GATGCACCTCGTCTTTTGTTTCTGTTTCCTATAAGAATTGCAATGTTATCAAAGAAACAACTCTAGAGCAAATTCCTGATAAATATTAAATTCTCAAAAGACATCAAGTGAATAAATGATCAACCAAAGCCTAAATGACTGAGCTGGCTGTGTGAAAAAGAGAGAATTAGTAGAAAGTGAAAAGCTGTGGCAGGTTACAGGATTACCTTCCCAGAAGTTAAAACAAACAAGCGAAAAGTGCCCGAATGAGTATCTTAATACCCTGCCAGTGGCATTGCTGCTTATGGAAAATCGGCAGAACAAAGTTTATCGAGAGCTGTGAAATCAATCCCACTCTTTGA
>NW_027703562.1:0-341 GCF_054177405.1 Leptonychotes weddellii | reverse complement strand
ACTATGTTTTGGTTTTGATATTGTATTTACTACATCTTTTTATCTTGTGTATCCCTTAACTAATTATTGTAATCATAGTTATTATTACTGGTTTTTTTTCTTTTAACCCTTACACTAGCTTTTTAAATAATCCACGACCTTTACTATATATTTACTTTTCCAATGAGATTTCTTCTCTCACATGTGTTCTCATTACTAATTAGCACCTTTCTTTTCAGTTTAAAGAAGTCCCTCTAACCTTTCTTGTAAGGCCATTTTAGTGCTGATGAACTCCTTTAGCTTTTGCTTGTCTGGAAAATTCTTTTTTTTTTTTAAAGATTTTATTTATTTATTTGAGAGAG
>NW_027703561.1:0-341 GCF_054177405.1 Leptonychotes weddellii | reverse complement strand
CTTCTGTTGTCTCTTTTGCTTGCCTTAATTAATTGTTTTGGAATACCCCTTCCCTAGCCTGGTTGCCTGGAGCAGTGGTTTTTTTTAACCCTGTGGGTCTCAAAATCACCTGGGCAGCCTGTAAAAATGTGGATGCCCACCCCCCACCCCTTCCTCATTCCAGAATCCTGTAGTGTAGCTGGAAGCTCCATTTGCAATCTACATAAACTTGAGATGAGGCCAAGGTCTTGGCCAGGGCAGGGGTGCAGGGGTGTTGGTCTGATTGAGATCCCGGCAGCAGCCCTGCAGCAGCCGGAGGGCACTGGGGGCGCTCGGGTGGTCGTAGGCTCCCTGGAGGTGAA
>NW_027703560.1:0-341 GCF_054177405.1 Leptonychotes weddellii | reverse complement strand
CTGGGATCCAGCCCCGCGTGGGGCTCCCTGTTCAGTGGGGGGCCTGCTCTCCCTCTGCCTCTGCCCCTCCCCCTGCTTGTGCTCGCTCTCTCACCCTCTCTCTGTTGCTCTCACTCTGTCAAATAAATAAATAAAATCTTTAAAAAAAAAAAAAAAAAGGTAGAATCCCTGCCACCTAGACCTTACATCCCAGGAACAGAATTTTGTTATTGCTGCAGAAATACAGATTAATGAGGATGCTTGCAGTTCCTCCCAAACCCTCCCATTCTCTTATAAGGACAAAGGGCAAAGCTTTCATTTTTAGGAAAATGTAACTGAGGTTCTAAATTGAGATATCTCAA
>NW_027703559.1:0-341 GCF_054177405.1 Leptonychotes weddellii | reverse complement strand
TGAGATGATATGATACATGTCTTTCTCTGATTGACTTACGCTAAGCGAAATAAGTCATCCCCCTTACTTCTAAGTAATTTCTTTTCTCCTTAATCCATTATTGTCCATTATCTGGGTCTCTCTTAGGCACACATCACTTTGTTTTTTATTAGAATAACTTAGTGTCTGTTTTCTCTCTCCTTGTAGTCTCCGAAGTCCTGAAATTGGGATAATAGATTGATTTGCCCCCTTATTCTTCCTTGGGGGCTGGGACACACCTTGAGCTTGTGATTTACAGTTATTTGCTGAATGAATATCTGCTTTGTGAGCAACTTGAAGGGAGGGAGGAAGGCTTCATCGTT
>NW_027703558.1:0-341 GCF_054177405.1 Leptonychotes weddellii | reverse complement strand
AATAACTTGTGGCTTCTATCTGAAACTCAGGTGGGTTTGATGCCTGAATATAGAGTATTTGCTTGTTATAAAGAAAATATAGCCAATAATTTTAATTTAGGTTGACTCAATAAATATATAGGATATTTGCACAGCACTGTTAACAAGTTTTTTTTTTTAAAGATTTTATTTATTTATTTGACAGAGAGAGACACAATGAGAGAGGAAACACAAGCAGGGCGAGTGGGAGAGGGAGAAGCAGGCTTCCCGCCGAGCAGGGAGCCCGATGTGGGGCTCGATCCCAGGACCCTGGGATCATGACCTGAGCCGAAGGCAGACGCTTAACGACTGAGCCACCCAGG
>NW_027703557.1:0-341 GCF_054177405.1 Leptonychotes weddellii | reverse complement strand
AGTGCCATTATATTATCTGTTAAGTGACTGTTACTGTATATTGTCTCTTTCTTTCTGGCCTATGTTACTTTTGGGCTCTCTCTTTGCTTAGAGGATCCCTTTTAATATTTCTTGTAGGGCTAGTTTGGTGATCACAAATTCTTTTTTTTTTTTTTTTTTTAAGATTTTATTTATTTATTTGAGAGAGCAAGAATGAGAGAGAGTACATGAGAGGGGGGAGGGTCAGAGGGAGAAGCAGGCTCCCCGCCGAGCAGGGAGCCCGATGCGGGACTCGATCCCGGGACTCCAGGATCATGACCTGAGCCGAAGGCAGTCGCTTAACCAACTGAGCCACCCAGGCG
>NW_027703556.1:0-341 GCF_054177405.1 Leptonychotes weddellii | reverse complement strand
TGGAAGGAATGTTTCCTTGCGATAGGAAACTGACTTAGAGCCCAGAAACAAAGACTAGGGATAAACAGGCACTTATCTCCCGGGGTGGGTGGCGAGCCACTGCAGCTCCAGGGAGAAAGGACTGAGGGGTTGGCCCTAAAGAGCCAAGAATGTGCTTGGCTTAAAATAAGGAAATGAGTGCATTTAAAAAAAAAAAAAAAGGCCGTTTCATGGTGCTGCAGTTTAGGAGTTGGGTGAAGAGGAAGCTAGAATAAACGCCAGATAAGATACCATCTTGAATAGGACTGGACTTTTTTACTCAAAGGGAAACTCATTTCAAGGCAAGTGCAATTAAGAATAAA
>NW_027703555.1:0-341 GCF_054177405.1 Leptonychotes weddellii | reverse complement strand
ACACATTTACCCACGTAGGGACCATCGACAGGGTATGCAATATCCTCAAGACTGGTAGGTTCTCCTAAAATTTTGAGAAATACATGGTATTTCTCCTGTTAAAGTTTTTGAATAGGCGAATTTGCTATAGGGAAACACTAATCATTTTGGTTTTTGCTTTTTTATAGGGTTTTTTTGGGGTTTTTTTTTTTTTTTTGCTTCTTAAATAAACTTTGCTGGGATGTATTTATATGCATCCATTTCAAATGTCTTTACAAATACAATGTAACCACCTCCATAATCAAGATATTGGACATGTCCATCACCCCCCCATGAATATCACCACACAAGCCACCTTCCTA
>NW_027703554.1:0-6229 GCF_054177405.1 Leptonychotes weddellii | reverse complement strand
TTTTGAGACATTTGAGCTTTATTGGAGGAAAAGAATATTTCCAGGAAATGAAAGGATATGTGCTCATTGGTGTGAAATGGCATGATGGATTCATTTGGGTTGCATCAAGACGTTTACTTTGGCCAAACCACCATTTCTCAGCAATCCTCAGATGATTCACTCACGTTCTTTACAAATGCAGATTCCTTGGCTGACGCTCATTTCCCCCCCAGTCTCAGTCCTTGGGATTTCATAGTTCTCATTTTAACAAGCTCCTTCAGCTCAAAGTGAGAGAAGCACTGCCCTAGATCAAGATCATGAAGGAGAGTAATATAGAAATATAAAGTGAGACCAGGTTTAAAGGATAAATAGATCTCTAGCCATTTTCAGGTATTTGCAGTAGAGAGTAGCTAGAGATTTGTAACACTATGAGTGTAATCAGCTGTGCTAATTCTGGAGGAAGGGCTGGACACAGGACGAGCAGCCTTGGGGAGCACCATCCAGAAACAAGTGTTGGAGTAATCCGGGTAAAGAAGAAAAGTGACACTAGGAATCAAAAGCCAAGATTATTTAGGACGCATTTCAGAGATGTCTTAAAAATAACTTGGTGTCCAATTAGAAAAAATAACTTGGTGTCCAATTAGAGTGAGAAGTGAGGAGAAGAAAGGAATAAGGAGCGAGTCACTACATTTTCTATTTGGGCTTATCTAGAGAGTTGGACTTGCCATTAACTTAGACAGAAATCGCAGGTGAGAAAACATTCCAAGGCTAAGGAGAGAAGATAATGAACTTGGTTTCAGTCATGCTAAGTCTGAATGGAGCCTGATACAACAAAGACGTGTGGAGGATCTGTTATGGGCCGGATACTATGTGAAGCAATGGAGAGAAAACAGAGAGAAAGATAGTGAACCCCTGTGTTCACAAGACCTACCCCCCAACACTGGAGATAGTTGAACAAATGATTGAAAAAATGGCGGGTCTGTGCCATGGCTGGTGAAGCACTAGGTGCCTTGGGAGTGCATGGCAGGTGTCCTTGTCATAGTTTGGGATGGGGGCAGTCCTTGAGGACTTCCCAGAGGAAGTGTCATTCTTTTAAGACCTGAAGGATATACTCAAGTCAAAGGGAGAAGAAGAGAGGAAATAGCCAAAAAGAAGAAACAATATATGCCAAGTCCAGAAGTGATCAAGTGTGTGGCATCTTTAAGGAACTGGAAGTTTATTGGAGCTGAAGTGAAGGAGTAACAACGCTTAGGGAACAGATTAATTAGGGTAGTGTCCAGTCTTCAATTATAAAAAGGTAACAGAACAAAGTGTGTAAATCTGATGGGTGCTTCTTTCTCCCTTGTGTCATGGTCCAGAGATGAGCAAATCAGGGGTGATAATGCACATGAGGGGCCTCTGCTCTTCTTGACATGAGAGTTTCCATCTCTGGGTCCAAGGCTGATGGTCCAGTTCTTATCGTTTTCTTCCAGAAACATTCCAGAAGGGGACCAGTGGCTCATTCTAGTGACAAACCTTAGAAGCAGAACACATCACTTCTGTCATTCCATCAAATACATCTGAGGGTTGAATGAAGCAGAAAGGGCGAGCAGTAGCTCCAGCGTGGGGGGCAAGCTCAACCAGGAGAGAAAGCTCTGCTGGGCTCCTCTAGGACATCTGTGTTTCCCAACCCCACCACCACTAATGTCCTCATTGCATACAGCCTGCCATTTACCGGCTGCATCCAAAGCCTATTTGAAGCTCTCAGAAGACAGGGTTTTGTCATATTGACTCTAGCTGCCATAGCACAATTAACAAGAGAACATTTATGAAATGTTTACTGTGAGCTGGACACCCTACCTTCACTCCACGCTCATTAGGTCATTGTGTCCGCAGAGCACGCACACTGTATCATTTCCCACCTCGCGGATGAGAACGCTGAGATTTAGGTGAAAGAAGTTGTCTAAAGCCACAGCTGCTGAGCGACGGAGCCATGAGACTTCATCCCAAATGTGTGAGACTCCCAGGTCAGCCCCCAGAGCCATCGTTCTTGACAGAGTAGGATCAAAGAATCATCTGAGTGAGTGAGTGAGTGAGTGAGTGAACGTAAATAGTTTCGGTGACCTATGGCCACTTTTCTGAACGCATCTGCATTAAAATTACAATCTGAGCGTATCCCTTGTACATACACATCAGCGGGTGACAGTAGAAGGTAGAATGATAGCGGCCTGTTCCCGAATTGCAGGAAGCTTATCCAGGAAGAGTGCTGAAATGCTTAGCTAGCTACAGAGTTACTAGTTAATGGCGTTACCTCTAAGCAAGGCATCATTTTTCACCTGCTCTTGAACATCGGTCAGAAGGTTTTCCCTTAGCCCCAGATATTAAGGGAGTCACAACTAAACAACGCTGTGTTGACTGGGTACACATATTTCCTTTTTATCACCCTTTCCCCCCAAGTAGTACTGTATTGAGTAACAGCCTTATTCATTGCTTCTTCTCCAGAAAGACACTTTGAAAAATTGGGCCTTTGCAGTAATATTGACAACAAAAGCAGGTGTTGTCAGCTCCCATTAGCATTCGTTTAATCGGTGATTCACTAAAGTAGACAACTAATACCGCCCTGTGGTGGGCCTGCCTGGGAGAGATGAGGAATAACAGAAATAAACACCATTGTAGAAAAGGTAGTGAGACAACCTTTTGGGGAATATTAAATGTAAGCTGTATAAATATTTGTTTTCCTTCTATCAGTAATGAAAAGTTCCTAATTTATTCCATACAGGGAAGACCATTGTGGGGGTATGGTTAATTGGTCTTGAAAGACAATTAATATCTGTCAGGAACACGTACAACACACACAGGTTTCGCAAACCGTCAGTCCCTTTGCCCCCTTTTCCTCTGTTGTTCTGTTTATTGTGCCCAGTTAATGTGCTCTTTTGCCATGATAATCTCCAGCTAAATGGTAATTGCTCTATTGACGGCATTACTGTACATTTTTGACACATCATTATTCATACTTAACCACTTGACCTGGAATAAATGTTAAAGCAATTACCACTGAGAGCTTTTCTATGAGAAAATTGAGGCAAAGTTTAGAGATCATCAAAATGCAAAGCTGATCATGATAGCAATTGGAAAAATGGCAAATCCTATTAAACAGATTTTTATTAGCCAAGTTGATGCCAGTAGATATTATCTGGTAATTTAGTCTTATTAAAAAGAAAATAAAGCAGCTAATTGTTTACTATTCTGGAACTTATTCCAGCTTGCAATTTGCAACTGAAATTAGGCTTTATGTGGCTCATCTATTTTGTCACATTGAAATATGAAATCATTTGGTACAAAGCACATCTGCTCAGTGCCTCTTACATTACTGGAAAAATCCCTCATTCAATATATTTTATACCTGTTGAGGCATTATGGATGGATTAATTTATAGCAACTAATATAAAAGCTAATATTCAGTATATTCTTTATTATGTCAAATGTTTTAAAAGTCTGTATTTCTAAAGATTAAATTTTATCCCTGCTCTATCTTACTTTGTATTCGAACATTGACACACATGATCCTATTTTCATCAGCTCGGAAGGCAACAAGCTTCCGAAAGCACCATGGATGTATGTTGTAGTCAATAGAAATAAGAAATTAAGCATGGACCCCAAATTTAAGTCTATCAGTGAAAGGAACATGGTAATTTTTAACTTTCACAAGCAAAACACTATGTTAATTATGTCGTGATGAAAATTTTTAGTGACTTAAAATTGATTTTAATATCCATGGTGACAATTTTTTTTTTCTTGATCTTACTTTATACTTTAAAATCAGCACATTCTCGTGAGTGGGCTCTTTAGGATAAGTAAAAATAAAATCCACACATTCTTATTTCATGATCCAAATGGCTCACGGAAAAGCAAACTTGGAGGACGACAATATTCGGAAAATTGTCTTTTCACGTAATCTTTCCATACTAAGATGAGAAATTGTGTAAGAAAAAGCTTGACAAAATCCGGTTTTAATCTCTGCACAGAACTCCCTTCCTCCCTACTTCTTAAAGGCTGCTGAGCTAAAAGTTTGGTGTGATTCAGTGTTCGGACTAATATCTGGAGCAAAGCTCTAATGAGAGATGTGTACCAAAAGAGAGAGAAATCCTTACGCAGAGAATGTAACATTTACTGCCCCTGCTGAATCATGAGCCCTGTTTGAAAACTATCATTAAAATTCAGAAAACTGATTACTGATATGCTGATATTGTTACCTTGGGAGATATAGTTATCAGGGTCTCCTCCAGCCACTTGCTCTAGTTTCTATATTAATGAAGGGTTTTTGTTGCTGTTGTTGTTGTTGTTGTTGGGAGTTTTTGTTTTGTTTTGTTTTTGTTTTTTCCACCACAGTTCATAAAAGGAGAGACTTTCCTTTAATTAGTCCATAAAACATTGAGTGGATTTTTCCCTCTGTCTTCTGTCAGTTTCTTCTCCCAAAAGAGCCCCTTTGAAAATCCAAAAGGTACACATTTCTCAGTCAGATAAGGAGTGGACGTTTGTAAAAACACTTACTCTGCTTTTCCGTTCTTGGGCTTGACCTTATCAAATTGATAGTGTTTGAGATAATGGACTCTAATTGTTTCAGAATCTTTCCTATAGTAACATCTCTTCTTTTTCAAAGAGATGTTCCCATAAGTTTTCTGGATGATCTGAAAGTCTAGTAGCCAGATGAGCAAGAATGTGACAGGATTGCAATTCTCCTAATGCTATGATTTGTTACCTTAAATTGGTTCATGATAGGATGTGTTTATTTCAGAATTCAAATGGACTGTTTATCCACTCTGGCTTATATGGGCTGAATTATTTTATTTTCAATATGGATGCAAAGCTAAATAAAGTTGAGATTTTTTTCCCAACATTTTTATTTAATGCTGAGTTTGCAGGATACATTGTATAAGTGGGCTAAAATGACTGAGTTATTTTCATTTGATTTTGAAAACCTGAAAAAAATCCATGGGCCTTCATACTTGAATGTATGTAGACTGTGAACTGTGTTTACTACCATGGCTAATACCATATATGTTCTGCAATCATCGCATTATTTCATTACGTCTTTGTACAGCTTTTGAACTAACATCCTTGTCCCTTTTCTCTTGGATATTGACATCCCAGGAATCTGAGCGTGGGACTTTCTTTCTGACCTTGGCCTGGGCATAGACCCAAGACTCTATTCTCCCATTAGGGCATCGTGTCATGAATTTAATGTATGCTTTCTACTGAATAATTTTAGTCTTGTGAAGACCCAGAACAATTGAACCATATGTGTCTCGTGTCAGCCACATAATGAAAGGGCTAAGTCACCGAACAATAAACAACTAAGTGCTTTATATTCTTCTCCTTGAAGGGTTTTACACATTGATTCTGCCCAATTTATTCTAAGAGGACTTTCTGCCCCCTTAGAATTACTCTTTTACCCTCTCCTATTTTCTATTAACACAGGGTAGAAAAAGGATAGATGCTCAACTGCTGACAAATACTATTGGTAGTAAATGGCCAGAGACCAATTAAAACTCTCATAGTCTTGGAAAGCAGCTGTATCCTAAGCCTAGAACCACCCAGTACTGATAAATTGGCTAGCAAGGCTTTGTTTTCCTGTTTTCCCTTTTTCTGTTATACTGGACCAACTTCTCATTAGTAAAATTATTTAAAACTTTGTTTTCAATGAGATCTAAAAAAATTATTACTAGCTATTGGTGACCTCTCAAACAAATGTTCTGCCTCATGGACATTTTCCAGGGGGGTGGACAATGTTCCACTCAGTCCCTGAAGTGCCTTCAAGTCATTTGGTATTATTCCTAGTTTGACTGTCGCCACAGGCCATTGGTTGGTAGAAATGGAGGTTGGCTCTCTCCTGGGCTCTGCATATTCTCTTCCCTAACGCAACAGCAACTGCTTGAATTTCTCCACATGCACATGGATTTGGGGCAATCGTGCATTCTAACACAATGGCGTTAAAAATTCATCAAAATTATAGCATAAATAATTGAAGACTCTTCAGTATTTTCTCCAAATTCATTTTCCTCCCTTCTCTCCACTCCTCCATTCTTTTTTTTTTTTTAAGATTTTATTTATTCATTTGAGACACAGAGATACAGAGAGAGAGAGAAAGCATGAGCAGTGGGAGAGGCAGAGGGAGAGGGAGAAGCAGACTCCCGGCTGAGCCAGGAGCCCGATGTGGGGCTCGATCCCAGGACCCTGGGATCATGACCTGAGCTGAAGGCAGACGCTTAAC
>NW_027703553.1:0-341 GCF_054177405.1 Leptonychotes weddellii | reverse complement strand
CTAACTGCACACAGAATAATTATGTTTTTTAATTGTTTTATATCTGTTTTATATATATGTATTTGTGTAGATACATGTGTAGAGTGTGTGTACTGGTTTATAATGGAAAACTATTTCTTTCACAACCGAAAAGGATTTTTTTTTTTTAAAGATTTTATTTATTTATTTGAGACAGAGAGAATGAGAGAGAGAGAGAGAGAGAGCACATGAGAGGGGGGAGGGTCAGAGGGAGAAGCAGACTCCCTGCCGAGCAGGGAGCCCGATGCGGGACTCGATCCAGGGACTCCAGGATCATGACCTGAGCCGAAGGCAGTCGCTTAACCAACTGAGCCACCCAGGCG
>NW_027703552.1:0-341 GCF_054177405.1 Leptonychotes weddellii | reverse complement strand
CGGAAAAAGGTCAAGCTAATTGGAAATAAAAAAATGAAGCAAGGATGCATTTTTGGTAAATCTTCCTCTTGATGATACTTATTTATCAAGTGTTTTTACAGGTGCAGATTGGAAAAAAAATTAACCAAAAATATTGGGTAATAGTATTGTACTGACAGACATTAGGTTTTGCTTGTTCAATCCTGATATAGATGGATCATGGAAAAGGGTAAGCTTTGACTTTGATTTAGTAAAGCAACACTGTGAAAAGCAGTTGAGGCTTTTAGAGATACAAAAGCAACCTTCTTATATATACATATTCTCCAAAGTTCAGATTTAATTTTCCCCTTACATTCGAAGAT
>NW_027703551.1:0-341 GCF_054177405.1 Leptonychotes weddellii | reverse complement strand
GCCTGGGTGGCTCAGTCGTTGAGCGTCCACCTTCGGCTCAGGTCACAATCCCAGGGTCCTGGGATCGAGCCCCGCCTCGGGCTCCCTGCTCTGCGGGAAGCCTGCTTCTCCCTCTCCCACCCCCCTGCTTGTGTTCCCTCTCTCGCTGTGTCTCTCTGTCAAAAAATAAATAAAACCTTTAAAAAAAAAAAAAGAACATATCATGGGATCTAGGCACTATGCCTAATGGAGGATTCAGTCCTGTTTTTCACCCTGGATGTTTTGTAGAACTGTTTCCCTTCATGGCTTTGTTCAGCGAGGTCCACAAACTTTTTTTTTTTTTTTTTTTTAAGATTTTATTT
>NW_027703550.1:0-341 GCF_054177405.1 Leptonychotes weddellii | reverse complement strand
GGAACCCCGCCGGGGCCACTCACCCCAGGACCCTCAGGTTGGCACAGCGGTGATGGGGGTTGTTAGACTGGAAAGTTGCCCATGAAGACTGACAGGCCTGGCTGGCGCCTGTGGTCCCTGCTCCACCAACCCACCTGCTCCTATCCTGCTCCCCGCCCCAGCTGGTCTTGGCTTTACTAGCTCACTCCGTAAGGGCCCTAAGGTAGGAGAGGTGCCTGACAGAGCTTAGGGGAGGGGGCTGGCTTGGGCCCAGAGTAGGGAAGTCACCTGGGCCTCAACCAGGGCTCAGAGGGCTGGGCCCTCACACCTGAGTTCCTACCTCCTGAGGACCCTGCAGCTCT
>NW_027703549.1:0-341 GCF_054177405.1 Leptonychotes weddellii | reverse complement strand
TACTGCCTAGAAAAGGGGACTCCAACCAGACTATCTGTGCCATCTTTTACTCCTTTGCTGGGCATCCCTTTTAAGACCATTGGCTAATTGACACCAGCTGATGGTGGACCACCAGGATGGCAAGAGGTCTGGAAACTTTGAAAGGGAGGAAAGGCTGAATGAGAGGAGTGGAAAGCGCTCATGGGCTTGTTGGAGAGTCTAATTCAGAAGCAGAGCTACCGCTCTTTGCTTGGCTAATGCACTGTTCTCTTCTCTCTAGGAAATTCATCCTTTTTGATTAAGTGAGTTACCTCTGCAGGAACCAGATCCACAGAACCAGCCTGGAAAAGGAAAAGAGCAAG
>NW_027703548.1:0-341 GCF_054177405.1 Leptonychotes weddellii | reverse complement strand
TTTTTTTTTTTTTAGCATTCAGAACCTCTGTTGAATGAATGAATTGCTGTCCTCTCTGCCCCTTAGCATAGACCCCAGTTTGACTCCGTTCCCATGCTCATCTATTCAGGTCCTTCATGGGCTTTCTCCCCGTCCCCAGGCTGAGTGTGAACCTCAAGAGTAGACAATCTGTCCGGTATTGTCTGTCTGAATCAGGACAGTTATTCCTAGCAGGACAGATTTACTCTGATGGGGTGGATATACTCTCCTGTTCTTTTCTTTTTTTTCCCTCGGAGGGTCCATCTAAGGAGGCTCTCTGCACCCTTTTAGGATGCTCTTCTAGTGACGTCAAAGACACGTGA
>NW_027703547.1:0-341 GCF_054177405.1 Leptonychotes weddellii | reverse complement strand
TAATGATGTAATGTATGGGGATTAACATAAGAATAAAACAAACAAACAAACAAACAAAATTAACTCAATCATTGTTCTCAAGTACACGTTATGGTGTTACTTGCAAATTCACATATATTACATGTAAATTATAAGACTTCAAAGGAAAGAGAGTTTGGTTACAGTCCAGTTTACATTTCTTTCCTGGTTATGAGCATTTTTTTCTTCTCTTATATTTTACATTTAGCATTGATAGATACAGATTGAGGACTTTTGTTTTTGTAGTTGTCATCAAGATATACATTCATTCTTTAAAATATGGTAATTCCTTCAGTAAATATAACTGCTTAATGATTTAAGGT
>NW_027703546.1:0-341 GCF_054177405.1 Leptonychotes weddellii | reverse complement strand
CCAGGGTCAAAGAGGTTGCTGCCTGTGTTCTCCTCTTGGAGAATTTTAATGGATTCCTGACTCATATTTAGATCTTTCATCCATTTTGAGTTTATCTTTGTGTATGGTATAAGAAAATGGTCTAGTTTCGTTCTTCTGCGTATGGCTGTCCAGTTTTTCCAACACCATTTGTTGAAGAGACTGTCTTTTTTCCACTGGATTTTCTTTTCTGCTTTGTTCAAGATTAGTAGACATTGAGTTGAGGGTCCATTTCTGGGTTCTCTATGCAGTTCCATTGATCCATGTGTCTGTTTTTGTGTCAGTACCATACTGTCTTGATGATGACAGCTTTGTAATAGAGC
>NW_027703545.1:0-341 GCF_054177405.1 Leptonychotes weddellii | reverse complement strand
TAGGAGGAGGAGCCCCCAAAATAGAAAAGACTCAGCGATTATGACTTATGCTGCAGGTTTACAAATGGATGCAGATATAACCAAGATGTCGGAGGTGGAATTCAGGCTAGCAATTGTGAAGACAATGGCTAGAATGGAGAAATCAATTAATGGCAACATAGAGTCTCTAAGGGCAGAAATAAAAGGTGAATTGGCAGAACTTAAAAATGCTATCAGTGAGATCCAATCCAATCTAGATAATCTAACAGCTAGGGTAACTGAGACAGAAGAGTGAATAAGCGACCTGGAAGACAATATAATAGATAAAAAGGGAAAAGAGGAGGCCAGGGAAAAATAACTCA
>NW_027703544.1:0-341 GCF_054177405.1 Leptonychotes weddellii | reverse complement strand
CCAACTGAGCCACCCAGGCGCCCCAGTCCAAGGAGATTTTATAAAAAGCCCGTGTTCACCGTGGAGACACGACCTGACCATTGCCAGATAGGTGCCCGACTTACGCCCCAGCACATCGGTCGTAGGCGTTTGAGGGGTATTGGATGAAGGGACCACCAAAGGAGAGGCTGTGTGACTGGGTCAGCAATTTGAAAGCGGCCGGAATGTTCTAGAACTTACCCTCACACTGTCCCTCTAATGCGGATCCTGTGTTCTCACTCTGAACCGCTCTGCCCATCAGAGGAGAATCTTCTCGTGGCCGGAACACCTGCTGAATGGGGACCAACACCGAGGGCCAGGCC
>NW_027703543.1:0-6230 GCF_054177405.1 Leptonychotes weddellii | reverse complement strand
CCCCCACCACTCCAGCAACCTCAGTTTGTTTCCTGAGATTAAGAATTCCTCATATCAGTGAGATCGTATGATACATGTCTTTCTCTGATTGACTTATTTCGCTCAGCATAATACCCTCCAATTCCATCCACATTGTTGCAAATAGCAAGATTTCATTCTTTTTGATGGCTGCATAGTATTCCAAGCGTCTGACTCTTGATTTTGGCTCAGGTCATGACCTCAGGGTCCTGGGATTGAGCCTAATGTGGGCCTCTGCATTCAGTGGGGAGTCTGCTTGAGGATTCTTTCTCTCGCTCTCCCTTTGCCCCTCCCCCTGCTCTCTCTCTCTCTCTAAAATAAAAAATCTTAAAAAAAGAGAGAGACAGAGAATGACAGTAGTCCATTTCTATACTGAAACATGTGAATTGTGAATGGATCATTTTGGGTGGCAGTTCATTACTTGAGTTTCCCAGCTTGTAGTTCATCTACTTTTCAAATTCAAAAGTAATTTGTACTTATGTTTCCTCACTTGTACTTATTTATTATGACAGTGATTAATTATTTTTCTTTCAAAAATCATCATCACTGGGGCGCCTGTGTGGCTCAGTCGGTTGAGCGGCTGCCTTCAGCTCAGGTCATGATCCCAGGGTCCTAGGATCGAGTCCTACATAGGGCTCCCTGCTCAGTGGGGAGCCTGCTTCTCCCTCTCCCTCTGCCTGCCACTCTGCCTACTTGTGCTCTCTCTCTATCTCTCTGTCAAATAAATAATTAAAATCTTAAAAAAAAATCATCATCACTGAATATTTAATTTTGATATTATAGTATTTAGATTGTTATAGATATTCACTTAATCTGATTTTCTAATTGACATTTCAGGACTCATAACTTAAGTCTTTCTTCTGTATTTTCAAAAGACACAGGGTCAGGAGAGGGAGAAAACAAAGCAAAACAAACAGAACAGCTGTTTGAGCCTCTCCCAGGTAAGCAAAACCAAGGGGTCTTTGTCTCACTAATGTAATATGTCTGCCAGACCTGATGGAGGGGAAGCTTTGAATGCATCCTATGGCTGAAGTTCAACATTTCCTATTTTAGAATAAGTAAATATTTAGGAACCTGAATTGGAATAGATTCGGAGGTTAATTTTTCTTCGAAATCATTGTACTAAAGTCATGCCCATATGGTACAGTGAATTAGGTCAATAGTAAGACCACTTCCTAACCTAAAATTTTGTAGTTCTTCTGTCACACACACAAAATTGTAAATTACAGTGAGTAAATGATGATTTGATATATGATTTCTGGAAGGTTGCTGACCTCTAGTGTCAGCACAGATCTAGAAGGAAAATTCAATCCTCCACGTTAATTTCACATTCCTATCAAGACTTTCCCCCACCCCCACTTTCCTTTTTCCTTATGGAGGAGAAGAAAATGTAAAATACTTCAAATTAAAGTTCTATTAACTAAAGCTTCATTTACAGAATAAATATTTCTGCTGACATTTGACTGATTATATCAATTTTGAACTTCAAATTTTAATAAGGTATTACCAAGCCCAAGAACAAACAAGCTAATCAGGCCCTTTCCTATTTCCTCCTTTGTATTAAATGATAAGTGAATTTAAAACTATGCTTTGTCTTATTAATATCTGCTAAATATGGATGAATTACTGAATATATATTTATTCTTAAACTCATTTGGAGGCAAATATTTACAAGGCTTTTCTGTTATAATCTGATTTTAATATCTCAACTGAAACTGATTTATAGCACGTGACTTCAAATGTGGTGTTAGTTAAAGAGGCCAAGAATTAATTAGCTGATTCTATCAGGGGTTTCTTGAAACTGATTTTGAAAGGGGGAAAAAAACTCCTATTTTTTTTAAGTCAAATTTTAATTGTAGGAATTTTCATGGCAAATATCAGAGTCCCATGTAAACAAATCTTTAATAATTTTGCATGTGCATATATTTGGTTTTACCATATTGTTAACTGAGTTAGAAATTCACTTTAATATTCTGTGCCATCAAGCGAACATCATTTCTAGCATGCAGGTGGGTTTCTTTATTACGTATTCCAGATTTAGTTACCGAGGAAGTTAGTAAAATTGGTTTTCTGAAAACCTTTAAAACTTTCTGGGTATGAGACATGGGTGGGGTGGTTGGTGAAAGCCAATCACACGTCTTTCCTTTTTTGGTTATCAGCTAAGGAATATTGTCCATCTACCATTTTGTTCTTAAGCAGAGCTCACATCCTGTTGGATGCATTGAAGAGTATAGAAACCTCTTCATATCACTCACGGAGTTCTGGTTCTATTGTAGAGACAACAAAACAATCTCCTTGTGATGCAGGAGAATATACGATAAATTGGCAAGCTTTAGTCACTGAGAACGTGCCTACTATGTGCACCAGTAAACAAGTCTCTGGCATTCTTACAGCTTTCTCCTTCCAGAGTTTTGTACTGGCCAATTGTGAGTTTGATGCGTCAGTATGTCTTATATAACACAAAATTAAATAAGCATTCATGTATACATTAAAAAAACACATAGAAGGATTGTTTAAAGATCAGCACCCCTATTTTGGAAGATAAGTATTTTTTTTTAAAGATTTTATTTATTTATTCATGAGAGACAGAGAGGCAGAGGCAGAAGGAGAAGCAGGCTCCCCGCTGAGCAGGGAGCGGGATGCGAGACCCAATCCCAGGACCGTGGGATCATGACCTGAGCTGAAGGCAGATGCTTAACCTACTGAGCCACCCAGGTGCCTGGAAGAGAAGTATTTTAGATACTGGGCCTATTTGTGCCACAAACCCCTCCCTCACTGTATTGGGGTCCTTTGGAGAAACAGAAGCAGCTCACGCAATTGTGGGGACTGCTAAGTCTGAGATGTGTAGGGCAGGCAGCAGACTGCAAATCCCAGAGGAGTCAGTGCTGTGGCCTTGAGTTCGCAGTCTGGTGGCAGATTCCTGCTACCAAGGAGACCTCGGTCTTTCCTGAAGACCTTCAACTGATTACACAAGGAGGGCACTCCACATTATTTAGGGTGATGTGTTTTACTCAAAGTCTACTGATTTAAGTTTCAATCATATCTAAAAATACCTTTGTGGCATCATCTAGACGGGTGTTTGACCAAACAGCTGGATGCTATTGTGTAATTAAGTTGACACATAAAATTAACCAGTGCACAATGTTACACAATTATACATGGGTCTATTTAATATTTTGTTTATAAATCTTTCGTTTTTCTCATCTAGTCATCCACAAGGCCCAATTTGAGAAAAGTTGAAATGTTGAAATGATTTTTTATTATGTGAAGAAATCATTTTTCCTGAATGATCCCACAACAACTTCTTTCTCTTCTTCAGGCCTGGGGACTTAGAGGAGTCATTTTTATCTGTAGGTTTATTTAATCTCTTTTATCTTTTCTCTGAAAAGGATGTTGTCTTATGCCCGGGTATTCAGTAACTGGGTCTCAAGTGATGAGTCCATCTGGAGGTTGTAAAGGCTAATTTTATGTGTCAACTTGACTAAGCCACCATGTTCAGATATTTGGTCAAATATTCTGGTTGTTTCTGTGAAAGATTTTTTTTTTTTAATGAGATTAACATTTAAATTGGTGGGATTTCGGAGCACCTGGGAAGCTTAGTTGGTTAAACGTCTGACTCTTGATTTCAACTCAGGTCATGACCTCATGATTATGAGATCAAGCCCTCCATCAGGCTCCAAGCTCAGCAGAGAGTCTGCTTAAGACTCTCTCCCTCTCCCTCTAGCCACCCCCCCTCAAATAAATAAATAAATCTTAAAAAAATATAAATTGGTGGGCTTTGAGTAAGCAGATTATTCTCCATAATGTGGGTGGGCCTGAATAAGACAAAGACTGACCTCCTTTTGCAAGAAAGAATTCTGACAGCTGATAGCCTTTGGACTGGGACTGCAAGTCTCCCTGGGTCTTTAGCCTGATAGTATACCCTGCAGATTTTGGACTTGAACCTCCACAATTCTGTGAGCTAACTCCTCAAGATATACATACATATATATGGAGAGAGAGACAGAGAGAGAGACAGAGACAGGAAGAGAGAGAGGAGAGAGAAAGAAACAGACAGACACATACACACACACTGTTGGTTCTGTTTCTCTGAATTCTGACTAATGTACAGATACAGAGGTAGCTGGAACAACAAACAGAGGAGACCTATGCCTTCCTTATTTGGAATTTCCATTGCTTTGAGCCCTTTAGAGGATAGTTTCTGTTCCACATACAAAATTTTATTTTTAAAATTGTCATAAAGCAGTAGTAAACTTTAGGAGGTTTGAACCAAGCCCCAAGGGAGTTTTCAATATTTCAGAGAGAATCTGAATCCCACAGGATTTGGTGCTGTTCACCTCACAGAGCTGATGCTAGTGTTCCTGGAGGCTAAAGAGAAGAATGCCATTTACAACCTAGGCCTTTGGAAAGGGTGGTTCCCTGAGGTGGGCCAGCTCAAGCTGGGCACCAGGGGCAGACACCCAGCGCCCAAATCGTGTGGGCCATGACTCCCGCCAATGACCACACATGGCAAAAATACTCTTTATCAGATGCAGGTCTCCTCTCATGACTGACTTTGGCTCAAGGATTCCCACTGAGCTAGCTGAACCTTCTTAGCCACTCTGCAGTCTAAGCCCTCCCTCCTTGTCTTCCCCACTTCGCTCTCCTGCATGGTCAAACCTACATATGGTCGGCTAGTGACCCAGCCTCCTCCTGCTCCTTCTGCATTTCTATCTCATGTGTTTTCTCCCCAGCCACATGTCTTGCAAGTCTAACTCCTTCTTGGTGTCTGCTTTCAGAGAACTCAGTGTGCATGAGGTGTTGGGGCCTCCTGTTTTATAGCTGCAGGGAGGGAGGGACCCCCCCCTGTTTTATAGCTGCAGGGAGGGAGGGACCCCCCCCAAGTCCATGTTCATGATAGAGTCTCAAGTGTAAGGGCACTCTTACAGGGTGGTTGGTTTTTAGGCATTGGTGAGGGCCAGCTCAGATGCCCCAACAAATGGGGAACTAAGTTTAAGACTTCCCAATTTGATAAATTAGTGCTCTGATGGAACTTCTTGGGGCCATGGGTTTGATGTATTATTACCCGTGTTGTTGTTGTTGTTTTTACCAGCTAATAATCATTTATTGTTTCTATACAGCAGAAGCCTCCTTTTTTTTTTTTTTTTTAAGATTTTTTATTTGAGAGAGAGAGAACGTGAGTGGAGGCAGTGGGGCAGAGAGAGAAGCAGACTCCCCACTGAGCAGGGAGCCCAATGCAGGGCTCAATCCCAGGACCCCGGGATCACGACCTGAGTTGAAGGCAGATGCTTAACCAACTGAGCCACCCAGGCACCCCAGAAGCCTCCTTTCCTATAGGTGTTGCGGGAGCCTTGATGTATTTTTCAAAAGCTTAAAAAATTTTTTTTGAGGAAGAGTTAATAATGTTATAAGCATCTTACACATTTCAGTGCAAATAGTTAATAGCAACTACTGTGTGTAGTTTTATGTGTGTTTAGGAAGATAGATAAATTTTGGTCTCTGACTTGATATAAGTGAGAAAATATGGAAAGTAAAGCAGATGTGGTGATTACTACAAAAAAGACAGCACTCAACTAGATAGTGTGTAGGAAAAAAAGGAGGCAAAACACAGCCTGCTTGGAAAAGAAGGAAGTTCATGGAGAATATGTCATTTGAACTGGACCTCACAGGATGAGAAGGTGTCTCAGGAGGGACAAAACAGTGTGAGCTGAGCACAAAAGGTGGGGAACAAGGGGTAGAGATAATAAATACAAAGCCAAAAATAAAAAATAATTGCCTATGGCAAATTGACCTCTAAAGGATATATTTGATAAATTCCTGAAGACAAACATTTGGCAAATGTGCCTAAGAGGAATGTTGTCTATTTAAAATAAATATAAGTTTAAGAAACAACCACTTTAATCTTTTTTTAAAATTTTTTATGTTAATCACCATACATTACATCATTAGTTTTTGATGTAGTGTTCCATGATTCATTATTTGTGCATAACACCCAGTGCTCCATGCAGAACATGCCCTCTTTAGTACTCATCACCAGGCTAACCCATCCTCCCACCCCCCTCCCCTCTAGAACCCTCAGTTTGTTTTTCAGAGTCCATTGTCTTTCAAGGTTCGTCTATCTCCGATTTTCCCCCCTTCATTCTTCCCCTCCTGCTATCTTCTTCTTCTTCTTTTTTTTTTTTCTTAACATATATTGCATTATTTGTTTCAGA
>NW_027703542.1:0-341 GCF_054177405.1 Leptonychotes weddellii | reverse complement strand
AGAGACAGACCGAGGCAACAGAAAGAGATCATTATAATCATATTTCAGAGATCAAACAGCTTGAGTTACATTTGCTGGAGCCTATTTAAGTTTCCTTATCATTTGTATATATAAACATAACAATTTAACATACCTTCCTATAATCATATGTTAATATAATGGCAAACATATATAATAGTATCTCCAGGCATCTAGCATGTGGCAGGTTTCTTCTATTTACCTTCCACCCCATGGTGGATAAAAGATAAAAGATGTTCTAACACAGGGAGGTAGTATAGCACAGTGGTGAAGAACACAGCCTGGGCGTCCCATCAGGGTTTCTTACCCTCTCTGAAGCCTCA
>NW_027703541.1:0-341 GCF_054177405.1 Leptonychotes weddellii | reverse complement strand
TTTTTTTTTTTAAAGATTTTATTTATTTATTTGAGAGAGAGTGAGAGAGAGAAAGAGCACAAGAGTGGGGAGCAGGAGAGGGAGAAGCAGACTCCCTGCCGAGCAGGGAGCCCGATGCGGGACTCGATCCCGGGACTCCAGGATCATGACCTGAGCCGAAGGCAGTCGCTTAACCAACTGAGCCACCCAGGCGCCCCTGGAACACATAATTTTGAGGTGTTTCAAAATTGTTAAACATTCTCTAATGTATTATTTTACATAACCTAATGAAACATCAAAAGAATTTTGGAGTGTTCTTTAAAGCTTAAAAATATACAACTTATCATCAATGCCAACTAAAA
>NW_027703540.1:0-341 GCF_054177405.1 Leptonychotes weddellii | reverse complement strand
AGGAAATATAATCTAGTGGTGATGGCCAGGAGAAAAGGGAAATAGGCCAGGGAACATTTAGCTACATGACCTATCCCTCCTCCCCTTCCTGCCCCCCTTCAAAGCATCATGGCCTTTCCTATCAGAAAAGAAGCCACAGGCAGGGGCGCCTGGGTGGCTCAGTTGGTTAAGCGACTGCCTTCGGCTCAGGTCATGATCCTGGAGTCCCGGGATCGAGTCCCGCATCGGGCTCCCTGCTCGGCAGGGAGTCTGCTTCTCCCTCTCCCACTCCCCGTTTGTGTTCCCTCTCTCGCTGTGTCTTTCTCTGTCAGATAAATAAATAAAATCTTTAAAAAAAAAAA
>NW_027703539.1:0-341 GCF_054177405.1 Leptonychotes weddellii | reverse complement strand
AGTAGACCCAGTTATTCCACTTTTGTTAATACCTCTCAATTATGTTGCCTAAAGTATAAAAAATTATATGCACAAAGATTCCAAGTGACATTAATTGTTATAGCCAAAATAATAATCACTTAAAAGTTTTAGGAAGGGGTCATCAAACTTTTTCTGTAAAGGGCAGAAAAGAAATATTTTAGGCTTCACAAACCATACGGTCTCTCTTAAAACTTCTCAAATGTGCCGTTTGTAGTACAAAAATAACCATAGACAATATGTAAATAAATGGGCATGGCTGTGTTCTAATAAAACTTTATTTACAAATGCAGGGCCATAGTTTGCCAATCCCTGGAATAAGG
>NW_027703538.1:0-341 GCF_054177405.1 Leptonychotes weddellii | reverse complement strand
GCCTGGGTGGCTCAGTTGGTTAAGCGACTGCCTTCGGCTCAGGTCATGATCCTGGAGTCCCGGGATCGAGTCCCACATCGGGCTCCCTGCTCGGCAGGGAGTCTGCTTCTCCCTCTGACCCTCCTCCCTCTCATGCTCTCTATCTCTCATTCTCTCTCTCTCAAATAAAATAAATAAAATCTTTAAAAAAAAAAAAAAAAGGAGGGAGATTGAGGAGCAGTTTTTAAATTGGAGAATGACAGGTCAGATGACTCTTTCACAAGAACAACTGCTGAGTGGAGGACGCCCAGTCTCTGGCCTCATCTAACACTCTCCCCTGCACCCCCTTGCCCTTTAACCCC
>NW_027703537.1:0-341 GCF_054177405.1 Leptonychotes weddellii | reverse complement strand
TTTTTGTATTTCCTTATATATAAGATAGTTTTCACCTTGCTCCCACCATGTGGTTGCCATGAGAAGCAAAAAAATATACGTGATTGTGGAATTGCATTGTGAACATAAGCCTAAGCTGTGTTCAACTCGGGAACATTCCGAGGCCTGGTAGGGCATATCTACCAATGATTTATTTGGGAAATAGCTTTTTTTTTTTTTTTAGTAAAAAAATTTTATGTTATGTTATGCACCATACATTACATCATTAGTTTTTGATGTAGTGTTCCATGATTCATTTGTTTGCGTGTAACACCCAGTGCTCCATGCAGAATGTGTCCTCTTCAATACCCAACACCAGGCTA
>NW_027703536.1:0-341 GCF_054177405.1 Leptonychotes weddellii | reverse complement strand
GGAGGCTGCTGCCACGAATGCGCTCCAACGTGCACCAAGCCGCCGGGCCCTGCATAGTCCTGCTCTTCTTGTGCCTCCCCTGCCCAGTGAGTGCTGCTCCCTCCCCACGGCCGCCCCGGTCCCCACCGAGCACCCCAGCACCGACCGGCACGCCCGAGCGGTGGGCAGTGGAAGGGCCGCTATCCTTGTAGGAAGGGGGAAGGGGGGCTACTCGGAGGCTTTTTAGTGTTCCTAGTGAAACTCTTCTCCTACTGCAATTCAAGTTAATAAGCAGAAGACTCGCTTTGGGCCAGCCCCTGTGCCAGACCTCTGAGCTGTGGCTCTGCCTTCCAGAACCTCAC
>NW_027703535.1:0-341 GCF_054177405.1 Leptonychotes weddellii | reverse complement strand
AATTTATTTTTTTAAATATTTTATTTATTTACTTGACAGAGAGAGACACAGTGAGAGAGGGAACACAAGCAGGGGGAATGGGAGAGGGAGAAGCAGGCTTCCCGCAGAGCAGGGAGCCCGATGCGGGGCTCGATCCCAGGACCCTGGGATCATGACCTGAGCAGAAGGCAGATGCTTAATGACTGAGCCACCCAGGCCCCCCTAAATTTGTTTATTTTTTAAAGATTTATTTATTTATTTATAAGAGAGAGAGAGAGAGCATAAGAGGGGGGAGGGTCAGAGGGAGAAGCAGACTCCCCACTGAGCTGGGAGCCCGATGCGGGACTTGATCCTGGGACTCT
>NW_027703534.1:0-341 GCF_054177405.1 Leptonychotes weddellii | reverse complement strand
TAATGATGTAATGTATGGGGATTAACATAAGAATAAAACAAACAAACAAACAAACAAAATTAACTCAATCATTGTTCTCAAGTACACGTTATGGTGTTACTTGCAAATTCACATATATTACATGTAAATTATAAGACTTCAGAGGAAAGAGAGTTTGGTTACAGTCCAGTTTACATTTCTTTCCTGGTTATGAGCATTTTTTTCTTCTCTTATATTTTACATTTAGCATTGATAGATACAGATTGAGGACTTTTGTTTTTGTAGTTGTCATCAAGATATACATTCATTCTTTAAAATATGGTAATTCCTTCAGTAAATATAACTGCTTAATGATTTAAGGT
>NW_027703533.1:0-341 GCF_054177405.1 Leptonychotes weddellii | reverse complement strand
TAATAATGTGCAATTATTTTCTCTGTAGCTCGTTATGGACACAGAACAGTTGGAGAGGCACTGGAAAGGGCAGCAAAATGGGCATTGACAGGAGTGAGGAACGACTCAAGTCATGGAAGTTATGTGTTTAGTTTAGGGAAGGAAGGGGGAGAAAGACTTTGAAATCTATTTTCAAATTTATTTGTATTTGTCTTTATTTATTTTTTGTTACAAACTTTCAGCTAAAAATAATAAAGCAGCAAAATGACAGGTACATTAGAGAGAGCCTTAAGTTATCTCCTTGAAAGTCAGACCTAAGTAGAATGAGCTTAACTTATAGAAGGGGAAATTTTATTTTTTTT
>NW_027703532.1:0-6231 GCF_054177405.1 Leptonychotes weddellii | reverse complement strand
CCCTTCCTTCTCCTAATGTCCTCCATGCTATTCCTTATGTTCCACAAATAAGTGAAACCATATGATAATTGACTTTCTCTGCTTGACTTATTTCACTTAGCATAATCTCCTCCAGTCCCATCCATGTTGATGTAAATGGTGTTAATTTCTTTTTAAGTGTTTGGGAAAATTCACTAGTGAAGCCATCTGTTACTGGGCTTTTCTTCATTGGGAGAATTTTGATTACTAACTAAATCTTTTTACTGGCAATTGGTCTATATAGACCTTCTATTTCTTCCTGATTCAGTCTCAGTAAGTTGTGTTTCTAAGATTTTTTAAAAAATTTTTTCTATGTTGTCTAGTTTGTTGGTGTATAGTTGTTTTAAAATAGCTTCTTATGATTCTTTGAATTTCTGTGGTATTAGTTGAAATGTATGTTTTTAAATTTGTAATTTTTTTTTAAATTTTATTTTATTTTGTTATGCTAGTCACCATACAGTACATCATTAGTTTTTGATGTAGTGTTCCATGCAGGATTCATTGTTTTTCGTATAACACCCAGTGCTCCATGCAATACGTGCCTTCCTTAATATCCATCACCAGGCTAACATCATTTGTAATTTTGATGATATTTGTCCTTTATCTCTTTTTCTTGCTTAGTCTAGCAATTTTGTTTATCCTTTAAAGAACCCAACTCAGTTTGTTTAATCTTTTTTATTGTTTCTCTGTTCTCAATTTCATTTATTTTTGCTCTAATTTTTATTATTTCTTCTGTTAAGTTTGGGCTCAGTTTCTTTTTTATAGTTTCATAAGATGTAAAGTTAGGTTGTTTTGTGGGATTGTTCTTGCTTCTTAATGTAGGTGTTGGTATAAACTTCTTTCTAGAACTCCTTTTGTTTCATTCTTCAAGTTCCTGCATATTATATTTCCATTTCTGTTTGTCTCAAGAAACTTTATTTCCCCCTTAATTTCTTATTTGATCCATTTTTTCAGGATAGTGTTGTTTAATTTCTATGTGTTTGTGAATCTTCCAGTTTTTCTGTTGTTACTGATTTCTAATTTCATGCCACTGTGGTCGCAGAAGATACTTGGTATGATGTTAGTCTTCTTGAATTAGCTATGACTTGTTTTGTGACTTAATACATGGTCTATCTTAGAAAATGATCTGTGTGTGCTTGAGAATAATGTGTATTCTGCTGTTGTTTGATAGAATGTTCTGCATAGGTCTGTTGGGTCAATTTGGTGTATAGTGTTGTTCAAATCCATTGTTTATTGATACTCTGTTTGTATGATGTATCCATTGTTTAGAGTGGGGTATTAAAGTCCCCAGCTAAATAAATAAATAAATATATATATATATATATATATATATATAAAGTCCCCAGCTATTATCATATTACTATTTATTTTTCCTTTCATCTCTGTTAGTTTTGCTTTATATATTTAAGTGCTCCAATGTTGGATGCATAAATATTTATAACTGTTATATCTTCCTGATGTATTGACACTTTTATCATTATATAATGACATTTTTGGTCTCTTTAACATTTTAAGTTTATATAACTATAGCCACCCTGCTTTTTTTGGCTACCATTTGCTTGAAATGTCTTTTTCTATCCCTTCACTTTCATTCTGTTTGTCTCTAAAGACAAAATGAGTTTCTTGTAGGTAATATATTATTTGATCTTGTTTTCATATCCATTCAGCCATTCTATGTCCTTTAATTGGAGAATTTAATCAGTGTACATTAAAGTAAATATTGATAAAGATTTACTATTGCCACTTTGTTATGTGTTTTCTGGTTGTTTTAAATCCATTGTTCTTTGTTTCTCGTTTTATTTTTCTGTGTGTTTTGATGTCTTTTGTATCAATATGCATTGACTTTTTTATTATGTTCTTTTGTGTAATTAAATGATTTTCCCTTGTGATTACCATAAGGTTTACATAAAATACCTTAAACTTATAATATCCTATTTTAAATTGATAACAGCTTAACTTCAATAGTATTTGTAAGCTTTACACTTTTACCATTCCTCCCCTTTACATTTTACATTATTGATGTCACAATTCACATGTTTTTTATATCATGTAACTAATAACTTATTATTGTAGTTATCATTATTTTTACTATGCTTATTTTTTATTTGTAACCTAGAATTTTAAGTGAGCTATTGCCATATTGCAGAATGTGTGACTATATATTTACCATTACCAATGAGATTTACACTACCTTTTTATGTTTTTATGATGTTAATTAGTATTCTTTTACTTCCACTAAAAGAATTTTCTTTAGCCTTTCTTTTATGTCAGGTGTAGTGGTAATGAACTATTCAGCTTTTGTTTGAGAAGTTTTTAGTCTTACTTTGCTTCTGAAGGATAGCTTTTCTGGTACAGAATTCTTGGTTGACAGTTATTTTATTTCAATATTTTGAATATATCATCCCATTTTTTTCCTGGCCTAAAAAGTTTTTGTTGAGAAATCTACTGATAGTCTTACAGGGGTTCCCTTGTATGCAATGTATCTCTTCTTTTGCTGCCCTTGAAATTCTTGGTTTTTGACTTTTGACAATTTAATTATAATGTCTCTTTTTTGGTCCTATTTGAGTTCAACCTATTTGGGATCCTTTGAGCCTTATGGATTCGAATGTCCATTACTCTTCCTAGGTTAAGTAAATTCTCAGCCATTATTGCTTTCAGTATACATTCTGTTCCTTTCCCTTCTCCTTGTGGAATTCCATAATGTGAATATTGGTTTCCTTTGTGTCCCATAATTCTCATAGGCTTTATTTACTCTTTTTTCTTCATTT
Organism: Leptonychotes weddellii; assembly: GCF_054177405.1. NCBI lineage: Eukaryota > Metazoa > Chordata > Mammalia > Carnivora > Phocidae > Leptonychotes > Leptonychotes weddellii. The sequence continues at coordinate 3,445 of NW_027703532.1, read as the reverse complement.
TGCTCCTCTGACTAGGTAATTTCTAACACTGTAAACTTGAGGTGTTGATTCTTTTTTCTGTGTGGCCAACTCTACCTCTGATATTCTCTATTGGATTCTTCAGATTACTTACTGAAATTGTCAACTCTAGAATTTCTGGTTTTTTTAATGTATGCTATTTCCTTGTTGAACCTCTCATTTTGTTCATGCATTGTTTTCCAAATTTCATTTAGTTGTCTGTGTTCTCTATTAGCACACTAAACTTCTTTAACAGGATTATTTTGAATACTTTATCTGGCAGTTCACATTTCTCCATTTTCTTAGAGTCAGTTATTGTATCTTTGTGAGTTTCCTTTGATGTCATATTTACCTGATTTATCATAATCCTTGATTCCTTACATTGGTATCTACATATTTGAATGATTGGTCTCTGCTTTCAGACTTTATAGGTTTCCTTTGGCCAAGACAGTTTTTCTCCAGTCAGCTCAGCTTGGGGTTTGGTGTGTGTCTGCTAGTAATATCTTTGAGCAGGTGGGGTCTGCTATTATTTCCCATTTTGGGGCAAGGCAACTGTTTACATTCTGAGGACAGGGAAGGGGGTGTGCCACTAGCTGAGAATTGTTGGATAAGTCTGCTGGCTTGGTTCTCTACTCATATGAGTCTGTAGGATGGACTGTATGGTTGCCTGGATTCTCTGGTCAGGCTTACTAGATAGTTGGTACTGGGTACTATATTCAGTAGCTTATGGGGTTATGAATTAGCTTCCTTGCCTTGGAAGGGCAGTAGGATGGAGTCCAGGGCCTGTATAGCTTATTGACTGGTGACTCAAATCAAGCCAGAGTATGCACTAAATTCCCTGGTCAGTTTTTTTTTTTTTTTTCCTCTTCAGATGGGAAACCATGGGCTGTACTTTCTATCAGGTACCACTATACATAGGGCTATTTAATGGGCTATGCACCTTCCTGTTTGCTCTTGTTAGATTCCCTGGTTTGACAGGCTGAAGACTGTATTCAGCAATGAGCATGGCTACAAATTAGACTCTCTGCCTGGGCATAGGGGGAGAAGCAGCCCTAAAGCCAGTAAAGCTTTTTGTCTTAACTGAAGATGACCTGTGCCCCAAGTTTCCTGACAGAAGAGGGTCACTAGCTTTGTTCTTAAAAATATTAACTCTGCCCACCTACCTCTTGGATTGAGTGCTTCTGGTCTACACAGCTTCTAGGAGTTTTCTCTAGCCCATTTGGTCAGATGTATCCACATTCTCCACAGCTGGAGGAGCTGTGATTAGGCTCCTTGCCTGGGTGAAAGTGGGTAGGGCTGCTCCTGAGGCTACTCTCAGTTTCTCAAACTGGATCTCTGGTTGAGAGGAACTGGGAGCTACTCTCGACCTTGGCTATACACTCCCTGCCTGTGTATATTAGCGAAATGCCTCATATCTGGTACTGGCTTTCCTCTGGGGACAGCCAGCTCTTTCTGCCTCCCTCTAGGCTTGAGCACCACTGGGCAGCACTGCTTCTAGGAGTTGTTGCCAGCCCTTATGGTAAAATGGGGCTGGAAGACAGTGTCCACAGTGGGTGGGGTGTGATTCACCTCCTTGCCTGGACATGTTCAAGCTGGGCTCAGGCCCCTTCAAAACTCCTTCTTTGAGGATCTGAATCAGGCAGATCTGCACCCTCCAGTGCTCCCTGGTCAGAATGTGCTTGTGACTGTTCTGTAGATAAGTAGAACTGCTGGCTGGGATTACTACTTGGGCACTGCAAGTATGAACTCAGTCTGCCAAGATCCATGTGCTGGTTGTTGCAAGTCCCTCCCCCGTTCTTTCACCATCACATTTTTAGTGGTTGAGCTCCTCAGATTGCCCTGCAATCCCTGTTGTTTGAGATCAGAGCAGGATCTCCTGCAAAGCAACCCACATGCTAGGGGAAACTGGTCTCCCCACCCCGGGTTTCCTTTTCCCACTGGAGGAACAGGAGGCTCAGAGAGATCTCTTCACATTCTGTTGCACTGACCTGGGGCTGATGCAATGTGATCAACATGTAGCTGCTTCTACTGTTCTAATGCAGTCTTTTATGGTCTCTGTGTTGCACAGGGGTGCTTTAGCCTCACTGTTGTGTTCTAGGATTCTCTCAGTGGTGTCTTATTCTTTAGTAGTTGTTGGTTGTTCCTGTGAGGGTAAGTCAGGAACAACTTATGTCACTATCTTGGTGATGTCGCTCCCATTACTTTAAAAAATTTTCACTTGTTCTCTTTTGTGTCCATTCTCTACTGTCTTTCCCAACTCCTATAGGGTACCATTCTAACATTCTTTATGTGTTACTTTTTTATGTATGAGTTCTTGTGAATTGTTTTTTTGTACCACAAGAACTTTGGCAATGAACACCATTATACCTGTCCCCCTATGTGTGAGAATTTCTCTACCTCAGAGTGGGACTACTGGGTCCATAGGGTATGTATTAATTCAATTTAAGCAAGAGGTGCCAGATTTCTCTCCAGTCTGGCTTCACCAGCAGTGAATCAGAGCCCTATCTCTCCCAAATTCCCCTATAATATGTATCACTATGCATCTTTCTAATGTTTACCAATCACATTACTATAAAGTGATATCTCATTGTTTTATGGAATATTTCTCAGATTGTTTATGTGTTTGGGCATCTTTTCATATGCTTTTAGTTTGGGTGAGATTTTTTGTGGGTGAAATACCTGTTCATATTTACCAGTCATATCTATCAGTTCCTCAAATTTTTTTTTGCTGATTTATAAGAGTTCCTTAAATATGGTATCTAATAGTTATCACAGATGTCTGAATAATGAATATTGAAAAAAAATCAAGTTTTTCACTGTTGTACTATACCACCTATTTTTGTTTTGAAGCTGTGTTAGTAGGGTTGCTATTTTAGAGACTTAGGAGCTTCTTTTCTCTTTACTCTTGATTACACTTGCTTGAAATCTGACCTCCTGATAGATAGGGTTTTGCCTGTTTTGAAATACTTAACATACCTTAACTATAATGAAAGATCTATTTAAAAATATTTTTATTATGTTATGTTAATCACCATACATTACATCATTAGTTTTTGATGCAGTGTTCCATGATTCATTGTTTGCATATAACACCCAGTGCTCCACACAGTACATGCCCTCTTTACTACCCATCACCAGGCTAACACATCCCCCCAGTCCCCTCCCCTTTAGAACCTCAGTTTGTTTCTCAGAGTCCATAGTCTCTCATGGTTCGTCTCCCCCTCCGATTTTCCCCCCTTCATTCTTCCCTTCCTGCTATCTTCATCTTCTTTTTTTTCTTTCAACATATAATGTATTATTTGTTTCAGAGGTACCGGTCTGTGATTCATCAGTCTTACACCATAGCACATACCCTCCCCAATGTCTATCACCCAGCCACCCCATCCCTCCCATCCCCCACCACTCCAGCAACCCTCAGTTTGTTTCCTGAGATTAAGAATTCCTCATA
>NW_027703531.1:0-341 GCF_054177405.1 Leptonychotes weddellii | reverse complement strand
CAAGAGACTCATTTTAGACCCAAAGACACCTCCAGATTGAATGTGAAGGGGTGGAAAACACTTTACCATTCTAATGGACATCAAAAGAAAGCTGGGGTAGCAATCCTTATATCAGACAAATTAGATATTTTTAGAGATTTTATTTATTTATTTATTTATTTATTTATTTATTTATTTATTTATTTGACACAGAGAGACAACAAGAGAGGGAACATAAGTAGGGGGAGTGTGAGAAGGAGAAGCAGGCTTCCCGCTAAGCAGGGAGACCAATGTGGGGCTTGGTACCAGGAACCTCGGATCATGACCTGAGCTGAAGTCAGGTGTTTAATGGCTGAGCCACC
>NW_027703530.1:0-341 GCF_054177405.1 Leptonychotes weddellii | reverse complement strand
TGCATAATTCAGCATTCTCCCTTTCCCCTCTTGAAAATGATCCAAAAGCACACTCAATTTCTGGCAAAACCAGAAGAAACTCTGCAATATTTGTTAAGGGTTGCCAAAAGCAATCAAGTTCACTCAGGGGCTTCATGGAGAATACTGGAGAGAAGCCAAACAGAGATTACTATGGCAAGAGCACAGCTGTGGGAGGTCTCGCAAATGGCAAAAATACAGTCTCTGAAGTAAAGAGGTCCATTCCAAGGGGACCTTCCCTGCAACAGTGGGGATGGAATTAGGAGGGAGGTGACCTGGTTTGGTTCAGAGAAGCAAAGGAGAATGAATTACATGATGAATCA
>NW_027703529.1:0-341 GCF_054177405.1 Leptonychotes weddellii | reverse complement strand
CGACTCTTCCTAATTTATTTTTATTTTTATTATTTTTTTAAAAGATTTTATTTATTTGACAGAGAGAGACACAGCGAGAGAGGGAACACAAGCAGGGGGAGTGGGAGAGGGAGAAGCAGGCTTCCCCGCGGTGCAGGGAGCCCGATGCGGGGCTCGATCCCAGGACCCTGGGATCATGACCTGAGCTGAAGGTAGATGCTTCACCGACTGAGCCACCCAGGCGCCCCAACTCATTCCCCTCCTTGTTGACCGGCGTACACACAGCAAAGCCTGCGTGGTCTTTACAGACGGGCTTGTGTTGGGGTGCGAGTTTGCTGCTGGCTGCACCCGGCTGGTCCGGG
>NW_027703528.1:0-341 GCF_054177405.1 Leptonychotes weddellii | reverse complement strand
AAACAATTTATTTTAAAATTTTAAGTCAGAGATCCTTTCTTAAATTACCTCCCTTTATTCCTAGGGACACCTGGGTAGCTCAGTCAGTTAAGCATCCAACACTTGATCTCAGCTCAGGTCTTGATCTCAGGGTTGTGAGTTCAAGCCCTCCATTGGGCTCTATGCTGGGTGTAGAGCCTATTTAAAAAAAAAAAATCTTCATTTATTCCTAATATTTTAGGATATATTAACATACATGGAATTAAGAATATTCTCCAGAAAGAAAAAAACATTTTCCAGAGTCCATTGACCAAAATATGGATGATGAATAACTAGATAAAGGATGAATAAACAATTAGATA
>NW_027703527.1:0-341 GCF_054177405.1 Leptonychotes weddellii | reverse complement strand
GAAATGCTGGGGTAGTTCGTTAAGCAGCAATAGTTACCAGATTAGCCAGTTAAATAAACATTAGGGGAATACATACATTTAAGCTATAATCTTACCAATATGCTGCTTATACAGTTCAACACTAAATTCCAAGAGGAGTATGCAATCCCCAAACAAGATTCTTTTTTTTTTTTTTTAAAGATTTTATTTATTTATTTGCAAGAGAGAGAATGAGAGACAGAGAGCATGAGAGGGAGGAGGGTCAGAGGGAGAAGCAGACTCCCCGCCGAGCAGGGAGCCCGATGCGGGACTCGATCCTGGGACTCCAGGATCATGACCTGAGCCGAAGGCAGTCGCTCAAC
>NW_027703526.1:0-341 GCF_054177405.1 Leptonychotes weddellii | reverse complement strand
GCTCGCTGTGAGCTGAGCTGTCTTCACAAAGCTTTCTTCGTTTGAGAAGAAAACAGCTCCTTTCCTGCTGACTCCTTTTCTGCCTTTTGCAGCAAGAAGGCCGCTCTTTTCTGGGACAGCCCCTCGTGCCCTTGGGGACAGTGTGTCCCCTCTCAGATGGGTTTGCCTTCTGGCACATTCCAGGTGAGGATGCCATGTGGGTGTTAAGGAACTTCGATCCACCACAGTTCACCGTGACAAACATGACTCCACAGAGGAAATTGTTGTATCTTCTCGCTTCTTCTGTGGGAATGGGAATAGGGCTTCTGTGTTCACACAAATTCTGAGGCACCAGGAAGCTC
>NW_027703525.1:0-341 GCF_054177405.1 Leptonychotes weddellii | reverse complement strand
GACTCAGCAGTCCCACCCCAGCTGTGTTCCCAGCAGAAATTCCGTTGTGCGTTCCCCAAAGACAGGTGTGAGGATTTCAGTGATAGTGTTTTCATAATATCCAAACTGGAAACAACTTAAGTATCTATCAATAATGCAACAGGCAAAGTGTGGAGATCGTATTAAATGGTTCATGGATCAGGCAGCATCCTGTCTACCAAGTAGAGGGAAGAAGCTCCAGAGGGCTACAGAAAGGGAAAGGTTTTTATTTTTTTAATAACTTTTTTTTTTTTAAAGATTTTATTTATTTATTTGAGACAGAGAGAATGAGAGAGACAGAGAGCACATGAGAGGGGGGAGGG
>NW_027703524.1:0-341 GCF_054177405.1 Leptonychotes weddellii | reverse complement strand
GTGAGGGGACAACAGGGGCTCACAGGTCAGAGTCACAGAGGGTGATGGACAGTGAGACGGGGGTCAGGATGGGAGAAGGGAGGTTTGGGGAGCATCAGCCCCTGCAATCCACGGCTGGTCTCTCCCAGGTGCATTGGGGAAGCCCTCCCTCCTGACCCAGCAGGGCCCTGTCGTGACCTCTGGACAGAGCCTGACCCTCGTGTCGCTCTGATGTCGGCTACGACAGATTCGCTCTGTCCAAGGAGGGCGCACGGGACCCTCCCCAGCTTCTTGGCCGACAGCCCCAGGCTGGGCTCTCTGGGGCAGACTTCTACCTGGGCCCTGTGAGACCCTCCCACGGG
>NW_027703523.1:0-341 GCF_054177405.1 Leptonychotes weddellii | reverse complement strand
ATTTCCTGACTTGTTAATTTTAGCCATTCTGACTGGTGTGAGGTGGTGTCTCATTGAGGTTTTGATTTGGATTTCCCTGATGCTGAGTGATATTGAGCACTTTTTAATGTGTCTGTTGGCCATTTGGATGTCTTCTTTGGAGAAATGTCTGTTCATGTCTTCTGCCCATTTCTTGATTGGATCATTTGTTCTTTGGGTATTGAGTTTTTAAGTTCTTTATAGATTTTGGATACTAGCCCTTTATCTGATATGTCATGCTTTTCTTTTTCAACATTCCTTTGGCTATTCGGGGTCTTTTCTGGTTCCATACAAATAGCACTTTTTAAAAAAATGTTGATATT
>NW_027703522.1:0-341 GCF_054177405.1 Leptonychotes weddellii | reverse complement strand
GCTCGCTGTGAGCTGAGCTGTCTTCACAAAGCTTTCTTCGTTTGAGAAGAAAACAGCTCCTTTCCTGCTGACTCCTTTTCTGCCTTTTGCAGCAAGAAGGCCGCTCTTTTCTGGGACAGCCCCTCGTGCCCTTGGGGACAGCGTGTCCCCTCTCAGATGGGTTTGCCTTCTGGCACATTCCAGGTGAGGATGCCATGTGGGTGTTAAGGAACTTCGATCCACCACAGTTCACCGTGACAAACATGACTCCACAGAGGAAATTGTTGTATCTTCTCGCTTCTTCTGTGGGAATGGGAATAGGGCTTCTGTGTTCACACAAATTCTGAGGCACCAGGAAGCTC
>NW_027703521.1:0-6231 GCF_054177405.1 Leptonychotes weddellii | reverse complement strand
ACCCTCCTCCCTCTCGTGCTGTCTGTCTCTCATTCTCTCTCGCAAATAAATAAATAAAATCTTTAAAAAAAAAAAAAAAAAAAACTAATGATGTAATGTATGGTGATTAACATAACAATAAAAAAATTTTTTTAAAGTCCCTGAGTGTCAGACTCTGTATGACATGTTTTCATGTTCAAGTAAACTTCATTGTAAGAAAAATCTAATCTATGAAAATACATATTTTGCCAAAGAGTTCACATTAGAGGTAGGGACTTAGATGGTGTTCACTTAGGTGACTTACTTAGATTTGGGGACTGGGGTAGGGGAGGAGTTGGAAACATTTACCAAAGGATCTTAACAGGTGTAAATTCGAAATGACTCAAAATTTAAAAACATCACTGGGGGTTAGGGAGAGGAATGGGATGGTGGAAGGTAGAGATACAATATAGCACAGTGGTTAAGAACAGAGGTTCTGGAGCCAGTCTCCTTGAATTTATATCTCAGCTAACACCTACTCCTGTGTGACCATGGATAAACAACTTCTCTGTGCTATTTCTTTTTAAAATGAGTATGGTAATAGCACCTACCTTTCTAGAGCTATTATGGGGATTAAAAGAGTTAAAACCTGCTATATTCTTAAGACCATGTAAGACAACATTAGATGGTCAGGAAATGTTGACTATTGGCCATTATCCCTCTCTTCACATAAAAACATTTTCATCAAAAAATGTGTTTTTAAAAATTCTAGTGTAAATTCTTTAATGAAGACACACACAAGCTAAATTACTAAGAAGAATGGTGTAGGGAATGGAGTTGCAGTGACTGAAACATGCCTGACAAGGATTTGGAATCTAGGCAGATCCTTTGAGGCCTTGGCAGAACCCTAGCAACAGGCAATAGGGAAGAACCCAGGTGTGTGGACTCTCAGTAAGAGGGAGGTTCAACAGTAAGTGTCCAACCCTGACACATGGGCAGAGCATGGGGACAGGGTATTTTGGGAGAAGGCTAGATGGGGAACTCTGCATGGCATCAGAAATCCCCTGTAAGCCGAGGTACGAGCTGTCATGTGACCTCAGGGAACTATAGAAACTGATGGAAGGGTCCAAGACTCAGACCTGACGTATCAGGTTCAGGTATAGAGTTTCTATTTTGAAAGTATTTGGAGTTACCTGACAGAGAAACAAGAAAGGGATTTAGGCTGCTTTATAGTGAGTGGAGGGGCTGAGAGACCAACAGAGTTTGATCTTTAAGGATTAGATACAATTATTGCTCAAGTGAAAGTCAGACAACAGAGTAGAAGCAGCAGCAAGACTAACTTGATGTTGAGCTGCTTAACTAGTTTCTTACAGTTTTTCATAATCCTAGGGATCCAGGGCCCGTAGCATGACGTTGAAACTGCAGGTTAGGGTTCAGTGGTCCCTAGTGTGGGTAGATGAGCAGAAATACTGCATGTATGTATGCATGGCAAGAACCTGCTAACCTGAGCAAGTGGCTTTTTAAATCCATCCTTAGTTAAATGAAAAAATATTCCATCAGAGTAATATTTTATAGTTTGATAATTGCTTTAACACTGTTTCAGCTATGATAGAAGTAGTAGAGCCCACTGCATCTTTTATTTGTGGGTAGCATTCATTGTGAGTCTTCATGGAGTTTTACAAAGAAATTTCTGTTAAGCTTCGGATGTGACAAGAACATTTTTATTTTCTTGGCTTCAGATTTTCTTGGAAACATTGTTTCTCAGTCTAAAATTGTAGTTTGCAAAAGTCATGCCACTGTGGAATATATTTACCTTGCATTGCCCTTACTTACTATCAGTGATGTCTGTTATTTCTAAAGAGCCAACTTTGGGGCGCCTGGGTGGCTCAGTCGTTAAGCGTCTGCCTTCGGCTCAGGTCATGGTCCCAGGGTCCTGGGATCGAGTACCGCATCGGGCTCCCTGCTCGGCAGGAAGCCTGCTTCTCGCTCTCCCACTCCCCCTGCTGTGTTCCTGCTCTCGCTATCTCTCTCTCTGTCAAATAAATAAATAAAAAATCTTTAAAAAAATAAAGAGCCAACTTTGATTCTGCAAAGGTGTGCTATGTGTCCACATTGTTATCTACATTGTTATGATGGCAAAATGGCTTGTGAAAAATCAGTATTATCAGGATGGAAATTCCATTGGAACAGCGTGTGTATTTGTTTCCTAGAACTACCATAAAAAAGTGCCACAGAACAAGTGGCTGGAAACAGCAGAAATTTATTCTCTTATTCTCTTGAGGCCAGAAGTCCAAAATCAGGGTGTCAGCATGGTTGATTTCTTCTGGGGGCTCTGAGGGGAAACCTGCTTTATGCCTCTCCTAGCTTTTGGTGCCAGGAGTCCTTGGCATTCCCTGGCTTGCAGCAGCATCACTTTTATCACTGCTTCCATCATCACATAGCTTTTTTCCCCTGTGTTTCTTCTGTGTCTGTGTCCACATCTCTCTCGCTTTTTTAAAGACACTAGTCATTGGGTTTAGGGCCTGCCCTAATCCAATCTGACTTCATCTTAACTTGATTACAAATTAAGGCCCTATTTTCAAATAAGGTCACATTCTGAAGTCATGACATGAATTTGGGGAGATACTCTTCAACCCAGTACAGTACGTAAAATTGAACTCTAGATCTAAAGGATGATTCATTTGAAAAAGGTTTCACAAAAAGTTTTTGTACAAAAGCAGATTTCTGAGGTTGATGAACATCTCTTTTCATGGACTGCCACTTATTACAATGATCACATTTCTAAAATGGCAGGGTCTGACCAAGTATTTTTCAAAGTGATTTTCAAGTATTATTACCTATGCTTAATAAATTTCATTTTCGTGGCTCACTGTTAGACTTCCCATAGAAAGAAAACAGATGGGGTTGTGATGATCTTGAAATCCTCCTTACTAGCCAAAATCTGAAGGTGGGAACCCCTTCAAATCAGACTTCCTTGCAGTGACAATGTATTGAGTTACCTACAGCTTTTGGATTGGCTTTTGCAGCTGTATTTTACATCTTATAACCATAAAAGCCAAAATTCCTTAGCTGGAATACCTGAAATAGTAGATCAGAATGAACTCTTGGGACTTAGTGATACCCTAGGTTCTTTAACTATTTATATATTTGTTTCCTTCAATTTTTACAATAAAGAGCTCTGCCTTGGGGCGCCTGGGTGGCTCAGTTGGTTAAGCAACTGCCTTCGGCTCAGGTCATGATCCTGGAGTCCCAGGATCGAGTCCCGCATCCGGCTCCCTGCTCAGCAGGGAGTCTGCTTCTCCCTCTCCCGCTCCCCCTCTTGTGCTCTGTCTCTAAAATAAATAAATTAAAAAAAAAAAAAAGCTCTGCCTTATGTGTGTGTGTGCGTGCGCGCATGCGCGCCCTTCCAGGCCCCCTCCTGTTTCTCATTGGTCACAGTGACCCCCATTAGGTAGGAATGAACCATTAGAAGTATCATCCACAGTAACAAATCCGTTTTCTAGACTAGACTTTTGGGTGATTGTTTAATTTTGCAAACTCAACTCATTTTTAATAATGAGCTTTGTAGTGTTGTTTGCATTTCTTCAGAGTGAGGAACTAGAATTTCTTGACTTCAGAATCCTTGAGAAATAAGTAGACATAAGATTGGAATTTGGGGGAGTTAAGTTTTCCGTATTACTTATATTCTCATATTCATTTTGGAAAGTTTCCTGAGGTTTCTAGATACATGTACCATATTAGGTAAGAGTGAATTTGACCTCAAACATTGTTCTCAATAAAATGTCAAAAGCAAGGGCTTTAAATTTTTCAAGCTCAGTGCTGCACATATTAAATAGACTTTAGTGTTTCTTAGAAACAAAAACCTTTTGCCCAGAAGGACTACCATATAGTCAAGAGCCAAAGATTTAAGGTTATCTCCAGAAATTGAGAGCAATGAATCTTTTTTTAAAAATCACAATCTCCACTGATTCCACTTTTTAAAACCTCTCATTTATCATGAACTGTCAAGTTCTGGAGAGTTTCCTGGATCTCAGTTTTAAAAATTTTACTGATACCAGGGGACTCAATAACAAAAACTAAATGTCTGAGAGGCACATTCAAGTAATCAATCCACTAGTCTCTGTCAGCTTTCTCTTAGGAGAAGAAAAAAATCCTCCTTTTGTTTTTTCCCAATCATTCCAAAAGCTCCATGTTGAAGACAAACGAATACTGAGGGAATATATAGAGAACATACATTAAATTTTGTTGTAGAAAAGAGGGTAAAGGCACCAGGGCCATCTGTTTTTGGATTCTGCAAGATACTTGGGGGATTGTCTTTCTGTGGTTGATTGTTTTACTGACCATTTTATAAGGCTATATGTTTATTTATTTAAAAATCAGTTTCATATTTGTTTTTCCAGATGATTCATGTTGGGAACAATTTGAGCTAAATCTAGATAATGATTGAGTTTGGACTTCAAGAAAATACACTTTATTTTCTTGAACTTTTTATACATATTTTCAAGTTTGTAATTCTGCCTCTTGCATGGCCATTATATTTTGTAAATTTGATCTGTTTATAATGAAAGGTTTCTTTTCAAGTTACCAGTAAATGTTATTTATTTATACTCCTGCCAATGCCTAAGCAAGTAACTGTCCTTCTCCCCAATCCGTCCTCTTCAAATACAGGAATCCAGCACACTGTTCCTTGCAACAGGTAATGTTGATCAATGAAATATTCTTCATCAAGTATCGGTACCTTAATGAGAAAAACGTTTGATTATTCCTATGCTTTCATCCTGCTATCCAGCAGTTGAATGAATACTTTTAGTCTTTGGCTCACCCTGCTGGATTTTGACCTAGCAAACACCTGTTCAGAATTTTTGTACTTACTGCTCTGCACTTAGATGTCATCATAATATACATTATTTAAAATATAACTACTATATTCCAGTTGTACAAGCACAGGATGTATTTTTCATGTTTGCTAAAATAATTTATCTTAATTAGCCGTGTATTATTTTTCTTTTTTTTTTTTAAGATTTTGTTTATTTGACAGAGCACAAGCAGGAGGAGCAGCAGAGGGAGAGGGAGAAGCAGGCTCCCTACTGAGTAAAGAGCCCGATGCAGGGCTGGATCCAGGAGACCTGAGCCAAAGGCAGACACTTAACCCACTGAGCCACCCAGGCACCCCTATTTTTTTTTATAAAACAAAGTTTGAAACCAAAACATTCTCATAAGTATGCCCTCCGAATGACTATTTTCTTTTATCTGTTTTTGTTTTTGTTTTTTAATGACTACTGAGCCAGCTATCAAATTCCATTAAGCACAGGACATTTAGCAGCATGATAAGGTGGTGTTACCATTACCAGTTTGTTTTTTTCTTTGACTTTAAGTTTTGATTTTAAGGCTAAGGCTCAGAATAATAGTATCTTTTACTAATCAACTGTAGATTCATTGTTTCCTGACTTTTATATAGAAGTTTAGAATTTATAGTTTTAAAGATATACTCAACAGAAGTCATTTGAAAAGATTCTGGCACTAGGCCAGAGAGAGTTAAGTTTCTACATTTATACCAATTTGATATACCAATGTGATAGCCATACGAGACTTTTTATTTATTTATTTATTTTTTTTTAAGATTTTATTTATTTATTTGAAAGAGAGAGACACAGCGAGAGAGGGAACACAAGCAGGGGGAGTGGGAGAGGGAGAAGCAGGCTTCCCCGCAGAGCAAGGAGCCCGATGCGGGGCTCGATCCCAGAACCCCGGGATCATGACCTGAGCTAAAGGCAGATGCTTAACCGACTGAGCCACCCAGGCGCCCCATACGAGACTTTTTAATCTCACTACTTTCAGAACACTTGCCATTTCTATTTTGGTGGTAAATATTGTGATCCTGTAATGTATTTCCAGGCACCACAATAAAGAAAGGTTGTAATCAAGGTTGTGATAGCTGTATATACTTCTAGAAAATGGCAGTCTTTGAGCCATTCCATCTTGTGGTCAACTCTCATACCTATTGAGATCTGTAACCATGAATAATTCCACATTTGGTGAAGAACATTTGGTAATCTGAGGCAAATTTTTTTTTTTCATTTGATTTGATTTGATTATGTTATGTTAATCACCGTACATTACATCATTAGTTTTTGATGTAGTGTTCCATGATTCATTGTTTGAGTATAACATCCAGTGCTCCATTCAGTATGTGCCCTCTTTAATACCCATCATGAGGCTAACCCATCCCCCCACCCCCCTCCCCTCTAGAACCCTCAGTTTGTTTCTCAGAGT
>NW_027703520.1:0-341 GCF_054177405.1 Leptonychotes weddellii | reverse complement strand
GAGATACTGTTTTTGAATCTTTATTTGAAATGGATAAAGAACAGGAATGCTTAGGGGAAGCATGGCAGATTGGGGAATGCAAAGGTATGGTAATCAGGGACTCCACAGAAGCAGAACCAATAAGATGGATGGATGGATAGAGGATAGATAGATAGATAGATAGATAGATAGATGTGTGGATGGATAGATATGATGGATGGATGGTTAGATGGATGGATGGATAGATGGTGCATAAGATGGATGAATGGATAGATAGATATAGGGATAAATGGATGGATTAATGAATAGAGGATGGATGGATAGATGAATGGATGATAGATGAATGAATGGATGGATGGATA
>NW_027703519.1:0-341 GCF_054177405.1 Leptonychotes weddellii | reverse complement strand
GTGCCCCCCGCCACACACACACATGCCCATCACCAGTAGTAGGTCCCCAGGTTACCCACAACTTCTGTCCGATGTGGCTACAGGGTGGAGGTTCCCATGACCCTCTCCTCAGGCATGATTAATTTGTTAGAGTAGCTCACAGAACTCAAGGAAACATGTTTACCAGTTTATTAAGGGGTATGATAAAGGATACAGATGAGGGGCGCCTGGGTGGCTCAGTTGGTTGTCTGCCTTTGGCTCGGGTCATGATCTCAGGATCCTGGGATGGAGCCCTGCATCGGGCTCCCTGCTCAGCGGGGAGTCTCCTTCTCCTCCCTCTGTTCCTCCCCACCACTCGTGCT
>NW_027703518.1:0-341 GCF_054177405.1 Leptonychotes weddellii | reverse complement strand
CTCTGCACAAGGGCCCTGGGCAGGTTGTCAGGGGCGGGAGCAATGGTGGTTTACATGGAAATTCCAAGTTTCTCTCTGGTTGCCTGCAGGGAGTGTGTCAGTTCCAAAACCCCAAGCCCTGAGAGTCACGTTTTCCCAAGAAAACCTCACAAGTGTTTGCATATATTTTCTGCAGTCCTACCAATTGCTGCGGGACTTTAATGAAATCAGAGATGATTTAAGTAAATAAACAGAAAGTCAGTGTCTGCACAAAAGCTGGGCTAAATTAGAAGATGCAGAGTAAGAAAATGTTATGTCCACACCCATTCATGCAGCAAGGATACGCAGCGAGGATAGAACCC
>NW_027703517.1:0-341 GCF_054177405.1 Leptonychotes weddellii | reverse complement strand
CTTACTGGAGCTAACAGTTTTTACTGAGCTGTTCTTCAAGTCAGTCACGGGATGTAAAATTCAAAAAGCAGGAATGCCTATCTAGTAAAAATAGTCTCCCCACCAAGGAGCTAGGCAAAGGACTGTTACATTCTTTTTTTTATTTTTAAAGATTTTATTTATTTATTTGAGACAGAGAGAATGAGAGAGAGAGAGAGAGAGAGCACATGAGAGGGGGGAGGGTCAGAGGGAGAAGCAGACTCCCTGCCGAGCAGGGAGCCCGATGCGGGACTCGATCCAGGGACTCCAGGATCATGACCTGAGCCGAAGGCAGTCGCTTAACCAACTGAGCCACCCAGGCG
>NW_027703516.1:0-341 GCF_054177405.1 Leptonychotes weddellii | reverse complement strand
CCCACCCGTGCACTCTCCCTCTCATAAATAAATAAATAAATAAATAAATAAATAAATAAATAAATAAAATCTTAAAAAACCAAGCAAAAAACAAAACAAAACAAAACAAACCCCCAAAAGATCCAAAGGATAAAAATCATACGCTCATTTTAATAAATGTAGTAAAAGCATTTGACAACATTCAACATCTATTCATGATAAAAACTCTCAAAAAATGGGGTTAGAGGAAACACACCTCAACATAACAAAGGCATATATAGAAAACCCACTGCTAACAACATCCTCGATGGTGAAAACTGAGAGCTTTCCCGTAAGGTCAGGGAACAAGACAAGGATGTCCA
>NW_027703515.1:0-341 GCF_054177405.1 Leptonychotes weddellii | reverse complement strand
CTTTTTTCTGAAATATTTGTTTCAACAACTTTCCATTGTTTTTATAACTTTTTTTCATTTTTCCATTTTTATTTTGTTGGGTTTTTCCCCTGTACACCTGATATTTTGTATATAAAAGAACCATAGAGTCTCCTAGTAGTATTTTCCAAAAGATTATAGATTCCAGAACAGGAAAGTTTTTCTCTCTCTGAAACTTTGATTAATCCGGACTTTTTTTTTTTTTTTTTTTTTCTAGCAGGAGCACCATGTCATTGCATGTTATCCGGAAGCAGATGTTCTATCTACCTTCACTCTCAACCTTCATTTTTTGCTTTCACATTTTTATTTTATCCTTTTTCTGC
>NW_027703513.1:0-341 GCF_054177405.1 Leptonychotes weddellii | reverse complement strand
TTAATGACTGAGCCACCCAGAAACCCCTCTTCTGTCCATTTCTTGATTGGATTATTTGTTCCTTGGGTGTTGAGTTTGTTAAGTTCTTTATAGAATTTGGATACTAGCCCTTTATCTGATATGTCATTTGCAAATATCTTCCCCCATTCTCTCAGTTGTCTTTTGATTTTGTTGACTGTTTCCTTTGCTGTGCAAAAGCTTTTTATCTTGATGAAGTCCCAATAGCTCATTTTTGCCCTTGCTTCTCTTGCCTTTGGCAATGTGTCTGGGAAGAAGTTGCTGAGGCTGAGTTCTAAGAGGTTGCTTCCTGTGTTCTCCTCAAGGACTTTAATGGATTCCTG
>NW_027703512.1:0-341 GCF_054177405.1 Leptonychotes weddellii | reverse complement strand
TCGGACATTCATACTGAAAGCTTGTCTTCAAAGAGCACTGTAAACACTGGTGATCACACACACACACACACACACACACACACACACACACACACACACACCAGGTTTCCGTCCTCACTTCCTTTTCTGGGCACTTCCTGCCTTGCCTGCCTCAGGAATCCTGTGTTAATTTTTTTTTTTAAGATTTACTTATTTATTTGAGACAGAAAGAGAGCGAGAGGGAGAGAGGGAGAGGGCTAGAGGGAGACAGAGAGAGAGAGAGAGAAAATCTCAAGCAGACTCCCTGCTGAGCCCAGGACTTGATCCCAGGACCCTGAGATCATGACTTGAGCTGAAATCAA
>NW_027703511.1:0-341 GCF_054177405.1 Leptonychotes weddellii | reverse complement strand
TGTAGTGGTAGTGATGACAGTGATGGTGGATGACAGTGGTGGTGGTGGTGACAATGGTGGTGGTGATGACAGTAACAGTGGCAGTGACAGCAGTGGTGGCAGATACAGTAGTGATCATGGTGGTGATGGTGGTGGTGATGGTGGTGATGGTGGTGATGGTAACCATGGTGGTGGCAGTGGTAGTGACCATGGTGGTGGTAGTGATGGTGGTGGTGGCAGTGGCAGTGATGGTGGTGGTGGTGGCAGTACAGTAGGGGTCGTGGTGATGGTGGTGGTGGTGACAACAATGGTGGTGACGACAATGACTTTGGTGGTGGTCATAGTGACAATGACAATGGTGG
>NW_027703510.1:0-6232 GCF_054177405.1 Leptonychotes weddellii | reverse complement strand
GCACTCACTTCTTCTTGTAGCCCTCCAGCACCTCCTGCACGTGGTTGAGCTCCGAGGCCAGCCTCCCGCTGTCGGCCTCCACGCACTCGGCCTCCCTCCTCAGGGTCTCGATGTAGCCCTCGAACAGGGGCTCCAGGTTGCTCTCGCAGCACTTGCGGTTCTGGTAGAACTGCCACTTGGTCTCCAGCAGCTTGTTCTGCTGCTCCAGGAAGCGCACCTGGTGTGCAAATGGGAGATAAGTCTGTGGGAGGAGCCAGTCCTCAGAGAGCAGGTAGGGTCAAGACTGAACTAGCAGGGAGGTGTGCAGAGGAAAGGGGTGGACAGCAGGGCCCCTGTTGAGCTCTTTTGGCCTGACGAGGCACCAGGAGAATTCTTGTTTAAGCCCGAGTGAGGGTCTGTTCAGGTGGGCCTGGATGGGGTGAGTGAGAAACTGAGGGGCATACAGGCTGTGCTCGGTTACTGTTGGGCTGGGGGTTGGTGACAACCAAGGAAGGCTTCCTGGAGAAAAGCAATGTAGAGCAGGGTTGGGAGGGATAGAGGAGGATGAAAGCCTTTCACTATGAGCTCTCCCAGGACAGGGCCTATGGTTCATTTATCTCTGTCCTCTGTGCTCAGCCTGAGGTTGAGGAGCACTTGTTTACATGGAGGGTCAAGGTGGGAGGGCTACCTAACTGGGGAGGTTAGAAAGGGAAGGCTCTCAGCAAGCAGGATGGCTGGTGGCAGTGATTCTCAAATATGAAACCCTTGCAGGCTGATTCCAGGATTTGCCATCCCCTTGTACGATTTTACTCATGATTATCTGTAAGTGGATTTGCTTAGCATTTACACTTAGATGGGGTTCAAGGGCTAACTTTATATTACCACCATAGTTGCAAAACCAGTATACTAGGCATACATAAAAGCAAATCATAAAACATTAAATTCTAGCTGAAACTGTTGTCCCAGGCAGCTCTGAACCTGAGGCTTGATCTCTTTATTGGAAGTGGAAGAACAGCAAGTATTAGAGGGATACTGAAGACTATTAGCACCTAATGAGATCTAACCTTAAGGATTGAAAAAAACATGAGAAGAGATGAATTTTCCCATCGGGTGTTTCAATGGTATTTAATGCTTTAATGTACCACCTAAAATGATCACATACAATATCAGCAGCCCCTACCCCCATTTCTAGAGACTGGCCTGGGAATTCCAAGGTTTTCCCAGGACTTCTAGGCTCACCAAGAGTGTGAGCAAGGACATCCCCCTTGTCTGTGGAGACCCTGCCTGTCTGGACAGAGGCTGTGTATAATAATAGTGTTATCAAATCAGGAGCTGCTGCCCTATACTCATCTCCTTGTGTCTGTCTGTGCTCTGGATGTGCGTCCATCTCCTCCAGCAGACTAGGAGCTCAGCTGGGCCACATCCCTACTGCCTCTGACTCCACCCTCAGTGCCCCAGCCTGACTCTGAGCATAGGTGGGGTTCAGGAAGGGTGGGATCAAGGACACCCACCTTGTCGATGAAGGCAGCGAACCTGCTGTTGAGGCCCTTGATCTGCTCCTTCTCCTCGTGCTTCACGCCCTGCGCGTTGGGGTCGATCTCCAGGTTGAGGGGCGTGAGGAGGCTCTCGTTGACCGACACGCTGGTGATGCAGGGCGCGCTGGGCCCGCACACGCCGCCGGAGCGGTAGCCGAAGCTGCGGCCGCAGGAGCCGGCGCGGAAGCCGCCGCAGACGCTGTGGCTGCCGAAGCCCCCGGTGAGGCCGCGGTAGCAGGAGACGCCGCGGTAGGGGGCGGCCGTGATGCAGCAGCGGCCCGGCCGGGGCCCGGAGGCCGACATGCAGCTGAAGGCGCGGACCCCGCAGGGGCCGCCGAGGCGGGAGGAGAGGCAGGACATGGTGCGGCGGCGGCCCTGGCGGCGGCGGGCGGCTGGAGCCCGAGGCCCGCGCTGGGCCTTATATCGCGGCCCACCGGCCCGGCGGGAGCGCGCGGCCAACGCGTTTACGAGCTTGGAGGTCGGCCTTCGCGCCTCGTCCAGGCGGGAATCAAAGCGGGCCGGGCCGGCCGGCCGCCTTCATAAAACGGCTTCATATCCCGCCCGCGCTTTATGGGGCCCGGGAACGCCCGGTCACGTTTGCGGGCCGTGCGCCCCGGACTCCCGGCGCCTCCTCTGCGCCCCTCGGCGGGGACTCGCCCCGGGCGGCGCTGGATCAGCGGCTCGGTCCGCGGGCTGGGCGGCGGGGCACAGCGGGCGCCGCTTGTGTCCCAGCCGGGCGCCGCCGCCTTGCAGGCCGGGCAGCCCCGGTCTCCCGCGCAGCCCCGCTTGGCGTCGGGGGCGAGGGGTGTGTGTGTGTGTGTGTGCGCACGCGCGCGCGTGTCCACGGGGAGGGGTCTCTGAAGTCGGTTCTGCAGATTCTTGTCTTGACCTTGGACGAGTGAATAACCTTTCTGAGCTTTAGTTTCCTCATGTGCAAAGTAGGAATAATAAATAGTACCCATCTGCGAGCTGTTGGCAGGACCTAATGACATAATGGACAGGAAAGCATTTAGGGCCCTGCCGAGCACTTAGTTAAGAGCTCCGTAGATGTTTGTTTATTTGTTTGTTCTATTTATTCTACTGTTGTTAATTTGCCATTCATCCTGTCTCCCTTTGGGCAGAAACTTTCTCTTCTCTTTTTCTCAGAACTCAGCTCAAAGCTCCTCTCTTGTGTCTCGCCCTCACCCCCCAGTCCCCGAAATTGCTTCTTGTACCCCTCTCCACACTCCCAGGGGAGGGGAGGGGCGCTGCATCAGTGGAGTGCCTACAGGGTGTGCGGGCTCTATAATGCATTATCTTATCTTTACCCCCAGGGCATCCTTTGCAGGTCAGTGTTATTGTGCCCATTTACCTGATTGGGAAGGTGAGCTCAGAGTGGTTCAGTGACTTGTTTAAGGTCAAGCACAGAAACCTCTATAGAGGAGCAGATTCAGAATCTGAAAGGAGGTTCCCAGCCCTCCCCCACGCTGGCCCCTCCGAAGGTCTGAGTCTTTGGGGGCTCAGTGAGGGCTGAGTTCTTCTCTTGGGCAGGGGTCCAGACTGTTAGGCTTTGGGCTCTTAGAAGAATAGGCCCGATCCAAAGCCTTCCCCTCCACTGGTGCTTGGTCATGGCCACCAACTCTAGAAGGCCATAATCCATCATAATGGAAGTTAATTGTATGTCCAATTACGGACAGAGGAAACCAGAATATGAACTCAGCAGGCAGCATTAAAGAAAAACATGCAAATCATCCTTAGCTTCCTTTGCTTTTAAATATAAGTTGTTATGATGCCAAGGTAATTAAATCCTGGAACTCCAGAAGCCATCATGGCCAGCTCCGCCTGGCAACCCATTTCCAGAGAGTGCCCCTCGCCCCCCTCTGCTCTCTTTCCCAACACTCTGGTGGACTTGAGTCCCTTTGGTCTAGCTTTGACTTTGCAAGGGCTTCAGCCCAACCGTAGTGCTGTCCTCCGTGGAAGGCGGAGTCCAAGAGCGCAGTGTCTTGTGCTCGCACGCCCAGCTTTAGCTAGGGCTGCCGGGGCTGGCTTCAGTACCAGGTGGACTTACTCCAGTTTTCTCCAGGGAATAGCAGTAGTATTGGAGAAGTCTTCCCTTGGTGGCTCCCTCACTAGAAGAAATGGAGTTACCCTGAAGCATGTAGGATTTAAATTAGACTTATGGGGGCCCTTATGTGATGCTTGCTGGGACCTCTTTCTGGGTTTTGGTGGGTGGATGGAGTTGACTCTTCTGAGAGTGTCCCCAAAGGGAGCCCTTTGAAAGAGACTGTCTGGAGAGTGTGGCCCTGAGCTTGTGGTTTAGTTGAGGGAGAGACTCTGTGTTGGGTTGGGGGTGAGAAATCTTGAAGGCACCTGGGAAGGGGTGAAGGTGAATGGGCAGGCTGTGGGTTTCGGGCATCTGGATATTTGGAACCCTCCCACCACATCCACAAACTTCATGCATCCTGCGGCATGAAGTAGCTGAACAAATACTTTTTTGGTTGGGTGGTTGACTTTGCCATGTCTTGGTGGGGGTAGACACAGTCCCCTTCTGGCCCTGCCAAGGGTCAAATATCCAGATGCCTTGAAAACTTGTCCTCTGAGGCCTTGCCCGTGGATCCCCTGGAACGCTTTTCCCCCTCAAAGCTTCCAGGGAAGAAACCATCCCAACCCAGATTCCCTTCTCCTCCTGAATTGTCTCACAAAGTGTGGAATCCACAGACTTTGGTTGGCCTTGATTCTTTGGGCACCCTCAGGCCCACAACTGTGGAAGAAATGCTGCCAAGCCTTCAGGGTTACTTGAGTGTAGCCCCATCTTGACGACGTTACCCTAGGAAAGAGGAGAAATGGCTGTGAAATCCCCCAAGCCCATAAAGGTGACAAAATGGCCACTCTACATGGTGAGGCAGGTGGACCCAGGTGTGTGGGTTTCTAAAAGGGAGGGGCAGTGAAGGAGGGGTCAGAATCCTCTTCTTCCTCTGGCTTAATCTCTTCTAGCCTAGCTCACCATAACCTGTGGGTCATCTTGCATTAGCTCCCCTAATGGAGTCCTCAAATCCATCTCCCATATGACCACTCAAAGATACCGCTGCCCCTCGGCCTGTGGCCTTGCTGTGTCATGGCTGTCCTTTGCCCTAACCATGTGCAGGAGGGGCTGGAGGGCTACAAGAAGTGAGTTGGTGGGGAAGGTCTGTTTTCTGAGAAGGGGTTACATGATGTGACAACTGGGAGCCACCGAACCTACTGGCCCTGGAAACTTCTTCCTTCATTAACCTACTTGGTGCTTTTATCAGCATTAGAGACAGCGACAGGCAGACACATGAAGGGAAGAGAAGCTGAAATATCAGCTAAGAGCCTTTCCCCATTGCATTAGGACCTCAGGACAGGGGCCCTCTCCCGACTCATCCACCCATCCTGTGGACCTGTTCTGAGCACTTACTCTATTCCAAAATCATGCTGGGGACTAGGGCTGCAAAGAAGACACCGCCTCTGCTCCACTCTTCACACTCACTGGATCCTGTTGCTGTTTCCACCCACCTTCCCAGATCTAAGCTCAGGCAATCAGCTTATTAGAGTAATAAAAAAACCAGGATCTTTAAAATGAGTAATGCTTATTTAAGTTAGAGAAATGTACTATTAGGGATGTGGGTGAGAGGGATATTTCAGACATCCCGGGGGAGGGGTGTGATAGGTCATGTTGGGTGGTCTCTCCTCCCTTGCATTCCTAGCCAAATCTCTGATAATTTCTCTTGTTCCAAAGCCCTTTCCCTGTGGAGGTATGAAGAAGGGGTCACTTTGGGGACCACAGCAGAGAATGAGCTTGTCAGAATCAAGCAAGTGAGTGGGTCTGCCTGTGGCCGCCCTCGGGGGCATCCAGTACTCCCTCCTTTAGTTAACATGTTCATATTTTATTTCCACCCATGGAAGGACATTTTCCTCCTCACACCCAGGGAGATCCCCAAGGCAGGAATTCTCTGGATCTTCCTTTACAGAGAGGCCCAGAGAGAGAAAAGAACTTCCCAAAGTCTCATACTGTGTTTTGCTAGAGCAGAAGGGAGAACTTAGTTCTCCACCCCTCAGCTTCTGGATCTTTGCCTCTGACCTGCTTTGCAGGCACGGAATGGGATTGGAGATTTTCTAGGGTTGGACTGGGGGAGGTAGGGTCCCCTGGAAAATCTCTGCAATCACTAGGAACTGCCTGCACATTGTTTCCAGAAGGGTAACGGTGCCTATGTGCTCGAGGGAGACCTGGAGGCCAATGTCCATGGGCTGGTGGAGGAGATGGGCTTCCTGAACGCCATGTGTGAGGAGGTGAGCACTGGCCGGGAGGACATTAGTCATCCCTGTTCACTCTGTCCCAGGCCAGCCTTTGTACAGAGGAAACGGACAGAGGGGTCTGCAGGCGTGAGGGCTTTGGAAATGGTGGCTCTGTGGTATGTGTGTGTGTGTGAAGGGGGAATGTGAGCAGTGCTCTACCTGGCTCTGGATGGTATAGGTGACGTGAATGGCTGTTGGCCCCACAGGACAGGTGGGTCATCCACGCCCACATCTCAGACACCTTAGTCACCATCAAGGTGGATATCAGCCAGGACCTGAACATGGGCTGCACTGTGACTGAGATCTGGGCTAACTATGATGACATTGCCAGATGCAGTCAGGCTGAAGCCAAAAGCTGGTACCTCAGCAAGGTGAGAGGCACAGGACACCTGCCTCCTAGATATGACAGTGGGAAGGATGCCAGG
>NW_027703509.1:0-341 GCF_054177405.1 Leptonychotes weddellii | reverse complement strand
AAAGTTGTTTTGAGTCCCCTTGTCATTGATCCCCTTTCCCAATCTCCAGGCCCAGGCAATCCCTAATTTGTTTTCTGTGATTACACTTTTGCCTCTTCTAGAGTTTCATATAAATGAAATCATATGGTTTTTGTGTTTGACTTATTTTACTCAGCATGGTGTTTTTGAGGTTCACGTTGTATATATTACCTTTTTTTTTTATTGTTGAGTTGCTGTACCATCAACTAGTTGTCCATTGTTGGACATGTGGGTTGTTTCCACCTGGGGCCTATATAATTAGTACTGCTAAGAACATTTGCAAACATATGTGCAGACATATATTTTCATTCTTTTTAAGTAAT
>NW_027703508.1:0-341 GCF_054177405.1 Leptonychotes weddellii | reverse complement strand
CACACTCTGCTGGAGTGATTATGTGGACACACTTGGTGAGGTTATTTATTTATTTTCTTTTCTTTTTTTTTTTTATTCTTTTGTTAATCCCCATACATTACATCATTTGTTTTAGATGCAGTGTTCCATGATTCATTGTTTGTGCATAACACCCAGTGCTCCATGCAGAATGTGCCCTCCTCAATACCCATCACCAGGCTAACCCATCCTTCCACCCCCCTCCCCTCTAGAACCCTCAGTTTGTTTTTCAGAGTCCATCGTTTCTCGTGGTTCGTCTACCCCTCCGATTTCCCCCGCTTCATTCTTCCCCTCCCGCTACCTTCTTCTTCTTCTTGTTCTTT
>NW_027703507.1:0-341 GCF_054177405.1 Leptonychotes weddellii | reverse complement strand
CGGAAAAAGGTCAAGCTAATTGGAAATAAAAAAATGAAGCAAGGATGCATTTTTGGTAAATCTTCCTCTTGATGATACTTATTTATCAAGTGTTTTTACAGGTGCAGATTGGAAAAAAAATTAACCAAAAATATTGGGTAATAGTATTGTACTGACAGACATTAGGTTTTGCTTGTTCAATCCTGATATAGATGGATCACGGAAAAGGGTAAGCTTTGACTTTGATTTAGTAAAGCAACACCGTGAAAAGCAGTTGAGGCTTTTAGAGATACAAAAGCAACCTTCTTATATATACATATTCTCCAAAGTTCAGATTTAATTTTCCCCTTACATTCGAAGAT
>NW_027703506.1:0-341 GCF_054177405.1 Leptonychotes weddellii | reverse complement strand
GTGATGGCCCAGGGACCCGGTGTCTGTGTGAAGGGGTGGGAGCCGGGGGCTGGGGGCAGATGCGGGTCAGGAAATGTTGGATGCATCCAGGCTCCTCCCCTGTCCAGGGCCGTGTGGAAGCCCCTCCAACCAGACAGACAGGCACCCCGATACTCCTGGCCCCAGGATGCTCCAGTCACCAGCACCCCGACCCAGCCTTATGGCCCCCTCCTGTGTCCCCCTCATCAGGCCCCCCCCCCGCACCCCTTCCACCGCTCAGTGCTGAGGGCACGGCCTGGGGGAGAGGGCCGGGCTGGCGGGCCAGGAATGTTTTGCGGCCAGTGTAAACAGATCGTTTCTGT
>NW_027703505.1:0-341 GCF_054177405.1 Leptonychotes weddellii | reverse complement strand
ACATCTTGGTTATATCTGCATCCATTTTTAAATCTGCAGCATAAGTCATAATCTCTGAGTCTTTTCTGTTTTGGGGGCTCCTCCTCCTAGTCATTCTGTTGTTGGGTGTTTGAGGGAATGTATAGAGTCCAAATTATTGACCAGAACCCAAGCAAGATGCACCTGTTTTCTTGGGACCTTAGGGTTGCTGGCCTCTTGTTTTCCCAGCCTGTTCTGGGGGAGGGGCCTGCCGCGCTGTTACTCAGGCAACCTCGTTTGGGCGGTTGCCCTGCGCCCCTGTGGTGGGGGACGGGCTCAGTGGGAATCAGTCTTTGGGGCTTTTGTTCTCTGGCGCCTTTCCC
>NW_027703504.1:0-341 GCF_054177405.1 Leptonychotes weddellii | reverse complement strand
CTGGCGGACCCCGGACATCTGCCGTGAGTGCACACGCTGCGTCGTCAGGGTGGAGGGGGCCGCAGGGACTGACAGAGTAGTGTGTGATTGAGGCTGGTCGGCTACGGGTTGGGCAGGAGGCGTTGGAAAGGAAAGTGAAACGTGGGAAGGGGGGATGGGTGTCGTCGGTGGAGAGATGGCAGAATGTTCTGGAGCCGAGAGGGGTTAGCAGAGCCCCCACCTCCCACCCGGTTGGAACCTGGCCAGTGGGGAGCATCGCTGTGGGGCCGCTCTGGCCGGAGTCCCCCACCCCAGTGGGTGGCACCCCCAAGAAGCCAGGGACCCACGGCTGCATCTGACCA
>NW_027703503.1:0-341 GCF_054177405.1 Leptonychotes weddellii | reverse complement strand
GAGTCCCGGGATCGAGTCCCGCATCGGGCTCCCTGCTCAGCGAGGAGCCTGCTTCTCCCTCTGACCCTCCCCCCTCTCATGTACTCTCTCTCATTCTCGCTCTCTCAAATAAATAAATAAAATCTTTAAAAAAAAAAAAAAGAAGTATAGTTCCTCAGTAATGTCATCGATGACCCAGTTTCTTCAACTGTACTAGGCACTGTATCCAGATCAAAAGGCATGTCTGTTCCTCTTTTTATGAAGGGAAAAACTCTTTAAGAACCCCCTTCCCTGACCCAGTGGACTTCTGCTGATGGTTCTGGCTAGGATTATGTCGTGCGTCCTTTCTGAAACCAGTTACG
>NW_027703502.1:0-341 GCF_054177405.1 Leptonychotes weddellii | reverse complement strand
AGCAGTGATGAAAGCATAATTTCTAATGGTTCACAGAAAAGAGAGTTTTTATTTTTTTATAAAGTGAGGATGGTCAAAAGCAAAATCACAACTATTAGGCTATTATATTTCAATTGAATGCTTTTTTAAATGACATTATTCAAGGGCGCCTGGGTGGCTCAGTTGGTTAAGCGACTGCCTTCGGCTCAGGTCATGATCCTGGAGTCCCTGGATCGAGTCCCGCATCGGGCTTCCTGCTCGGCAGGGAGTCTGCTTCGTCCTCTGACCCTATCCCCTCTCAGGTGTTCTCTCTCTCTCATTCTCTCTCTCTCAAATAAATAAATAAAATCTTTAAAAAAAAA
>NW_027703501.1:0-341 GCF_054177405.1 Leptonychotes weddellii | reverse complement strand
CTTTTGGGTTTTCCAGGCAAGGTATCATATCTTTACCAATTTGAATGCCTTTCATTTCTTTCTGTTGTCTGATTGCTGAGGCTAGGATTTCTAGTACTATTTTGAACAGCAGTGATGAGAGTGGGCATCCTTGTTGTGTTCCTGATCATAGGGGAAAAGCTTTCAGTTTTTCCCCATTAAGAATGATATTCACTGTGGGCTTTTCATAGATGGCTTTTATGATACTGAGGTATGTTCCCTCTATCCCTATATTTTGAAGAGTTTTAATCAAGAAAGGATGTTGTATTTTGTCAAATGCTTTTTCTGCATCAATTGAGAGGACCATATGGTTCTTGTCTTTT
>NW_027703500.1:0-341 GCF_054177405.1 Leptonychotes weddellii | reverse complement strand
TTTTTTTTTTTTTAGCATTCAGAACCTCTGTTGAATGAATGAATTGCTGTCCTCTCTGCCCCTTAGCATAGACCCCAGTTTGACTCCGTTCCCATGCTCATCTATTCAGGTCCTTCATGGGCTTTCTCCCCGTCCCCAGGCTGAGTGTGAACCTCAAGAGTAGACAATCTGTCTGGTATTGTCTGTCTGAATCAGGACAGTTATTCCTAGCAGGACAGATTTACTCTGATGGGGTGGATATACTCTCCTGTTCTTTTCTTTTTTTTCCCTCGGAGGGTCCATCTAAGGAGGCTCTCTGCACCCTTTTAGGATGCTCTTCTAGTGACGTCAAAGACACGTGA
>NW_027703499.1:0-6232 GCF_054177405.1 Leptonychotes weddellii | reverse complement strand
AAAAAAAAAAAAGAAAACTGAGCATGGAATAACAACATGAAAGTCACCACTGCACAGGACAAGTGTTTTGCAGTCAGGAAGATGAAAGCCTGGGTGAGGAGCAGTTGGAGATCAAGAGCACGCGTAAGTCTTTCAGAGAATTCTGTGGCAAAAGAGAGGACATAAATGGGTGGTAGCTGAATTAGGATGTGTGATCAAGTGAGGTTATGGGGCTTGTTTTGTTAGTTGCTTTATTAAGCTATGAATGATTACACCATTTCAGAATACTAATGAGAATGACTAAGGAAAAAACGAAATGTTAGGATGCAGCAGAGAAAGGGGACACTTGCTTCAGTGAGATCCTGGGGTAGCTGAAAGGGGATGAGATCTGAAGCACAGAGGAGGGATGTGCTTAGACAGGAAAAGAGTTTCTAGAAGCAAAGGGAAGGAGCAGAGTAAGTATGATACACATGCAGGGACTTCTGGTGTCTAGTCTAGCATGTAAGGAGCTTGGAAGTTATCACTCCTGTCCTCATGATAAGAAAAAAGCTGAAAAAAACAAAAATCAACAACTCTTCTTGGATCCATCAGAGAACTGAAGTCACGGGGCAAACCACTGTTCCCAAAACTGGGGAGCCAGAAACTTGGATGCAGAGAATCACAGCTTACTGGAGCAGAAATCACTCCTGGAACCAGTAACAAGGTAGGAAAATTTAAATTGTAAGTGACAAAATCCTGGACACTGGGACAGGGTTGAGAGTTTAAAAATTTAGAAGGGCCCAAATTTATGGGGCCCCCATACTTTCATGTGATTTATCTATAGGAGCCCTACTAGGTTCTCTGCTTCTGGCAGCAGGAGGGGAAACATAACCATTTTGTAATATGCTCAGATCATTCTGTTCTTAACAATGCTTTCCCTCAAGAGAAACTATTTATCAGAGCCTAAACAACCTAAGGGAAGGAAAATACCCAACTCCAGCCCCCTTAATCCTTTCTGTCTCACCTAAGGGAGGAAAAAGAAACTGAGAAGCACTTGTGAAGGTCACAGCCTAGGGACAAAGCTCACTAAAAGACTGAGAGCTGATTATAGACCTACAGAATGGTTCTCCTCCCCTTACACCTTACGATCATGCCAGTAGGTCTCCTGGATAATAAGAGAGAAATACAAAGGAAAGAACAGTACACCTCAGATGCTACTTAAGAAGTTTCTAGGGAGGGGCGCCTGGGTCGCTCAGTCAGTTTAAGCATCTGCCTTCAGCTCAGGTCATGATCTCAGGGTCCTGAGATCGACCCCCGTGTCGGGCTCCCCACCCAGTGGGGAGTCTGCTGGTCCCTCTCCCTCTTTCCTTCCCCCTGCTCATGCTCTCTCAAATAAATAAATAAAATCTTAAAAAAAAAAAAAAACCAGTAAGGGGCACCTGGGTGGCTCAGCTGGTTAAGCATCTGCCTTCAGCTCAGGTCATGATCCCAGGGTCCTGGGATCGAGCCCCGCATCGGGCTCCCTGCTCAGTGGGAAGCCTGTTTCTCCCTCTCCCACTCCCCCTGCTTGTGTTCCTTCTCTCACTTTGTCTCTCTCTGTCAAATAAATAAATAAAATCTTTAAAAAAAAAAAAAAACTCACATTAAAGGCTTATTGACCTCAGTTCCTTTTACCCACTACATATGCCCTGCTTTCAACAAAAAATTACAAAGCATACTAAAAGACAAAAACACAATTTAGAGAGACAGAGCAAGCATCAGAACCAAATTCAGACACTGCAGAGATTTTGAAATTAACAATATAAAACAACAATGATTAATATGCTAAGGGCTTTAGTATGAAAAAGTGGAAACGTGTAAGAACAGAGAATGTAAGCTGAGAGATGGAAACTCTAAGAAAAGGATCAAAAGAAAATGCTAGAAATCAAAAACACTGTAACAGAAATGAAATATGCCTTTAACAGGCTTATCAATAGACTAGACTTGGCTAAGGAAAGAATCAGTGAGCTTGAAAGGTTAACAGAAACTTCTAAAACTGAAATTCATAGAGAAAAAAGAATGAAAAAGATGGAACAGAATATTCTAGAACTGTGGGACAATTACAAAAGGTGTAATATATGCATAATGGAAAAACCAGAAGAAGAAAGAAACAGATGCAGAGAGTTTATTCAAAGTGTTAGAGAGTTAAGACATTCTCTTTTAATTTCTTCCGTTTTCTTCAAGGGAATAAGAAGCAAGGTCATCATCTGGGAGGACAGGAAAGAAGGTTTAGAGGTGTGCAGAGAAAGAGGAGGAGAGAGGGGATGTGAGAAGTGGAAAGAAGGAGAGAGACAGAGAAAGACATGGAGAGTATCTGTCACACAAAAACAATCCAGAATCCAGATGGCATCAGTGTGGTTGGGACCACAAGACTGGAACTCCTGGAATTCTTTGGAAAAATTATTCACAACCTAAAATTTTATATCTAGCCAAATCATAAATCCAGCATGAAAAAGGAAAATATCTCCTATGTGCTCCTTCTCAGGAACTTTCTAGAATATATGCTCCAGCAAAATGAAGTAGTCCAAGAAAGAGAAAAATACAGCTCCAGGAAAAAGGAGATAGAAAACAGGAGAGAGGGGCGCCTGGGTGGCTCAGTCATTAAGCGTCTGCCTTCAGCTCAGGTCATGATCCCAGGGTCCTGGGATCGAGTCCCATATCGGGCTCCCTGCTCCGTGGGAAGCCTGCTTCTCCCTCTCCCACTCCCCCTGCTTGTGTTCCTGCTCTATGTCTCTCTCTGTCAAATAAATAAATAAAATCTTTAAAAAAAAAAAAAAAGAAAACAGGAGAGAGAGCGCCTGGGTGGCTCAGTCGTTAAGCATCTGCCTTCGGCTCAGGTCATGATCCCAGGGTCCTGGGATTGAGCCCCACGTCGGGCTCCCTGCTCAGCGGGAAGCCTGCTTCTCCCTCTCCCTCTCCCCCTACTTGTGTTCCCTCTCTCGCTGTCTCTCTCTGTCAGATAAATAAATAAAATCTTTTAAAAAAAAGAAAACAGGAGAGAAGAGAAGAGAATTCCTGGGATAATACTGGAGAAAGTCTAGGATGACATCTGGGTACTAGGCCTAGGGAGGAAACATATTGCAGCAGAAGAACAGAGGTTCTAGGAAGGCTGCTTCCAAGGAAAATTAATGAGACTGATGTTAGAGCACATGGATAAGAATTTTATATTTCAGGGGCACCTGGGTGGCTCAGTCGTTAAGCATCTGCCTTCGGCTCAGGTTATGATCCCAGGGCCCTGGGATTGAGCCCCACATCAGGCTCCCTGCTCCGCCAGAAGCCTGCTTCTCCCTTTCTCACTCCCCCTGCTTGTGTTCCTTCTCTCACTGTGTCTCTCTCTGTCAAATAATAAATAAAATCTTTAAAAAAAAAAATTTTATGGGCGCCTGGGTGGCTCAGTTGGTTAAGCGACTGCCTTCCGCTCAGGTCATGATCCTGGAGTCCCGGGATCGAGTCCCGCATCGGGCTCCCTGCTCAGCGGGGAGTCTGCTTCTCCCTCTGACCCTCCTCCCTCTCATGCTCTCTGTCTCTCATTCTCTCTCACAAATAAATAAAATCTTTAAAAAAAAAAAAATTTATAGTTCAGATTCAGAGTTTGGTAAAAAAAAATTACTTATACGTACACAGAAAACACAAGCAAATGAAGGAAACTGTTACCTCTGATAAAAACAAGAAATTACCCAAGAATGGAAATATAATCATAAGAAATTAACACATAGTTATAATAATGTAAGAAATAAATACAAACTTAATTGAAAGTTATGGTATTATGATATGGAGAGTTGGGAAGGGTAAGTATTGTGTAGAATAGAATAAGGTGTAAGAAATTAAATCTCCATCTTCCACAGCAAAAAGGTATTAAATAATATTTAAAATGGAGAGATCAAGAAATACTTGTATAAGTTTGTTGTTTAAAATATACATATAAAAACTGATAAGATAGCTAAAAGTCAGTTAATTTCAATTGAAAGGGCTTGCAGATAAAAAGAGAAACACTGCTCATTTTCAACAGTGACCTCAAATCATTTAATTATAAAGTATGTACAGCTTTGATATAAATAGATGATAGATGACAAAGATAAACAGATATAGATGAGGATCAAATAAGTAAGAATGTTTGACTTTATTAATGTAGCAAAATAGTCAAATAAAATAGAAGTTTCCACTGAATTTATCCAAAAGGAGTTTATTTGGTGCTAATGACAAGCATTTCAGAAGCATAGTAGAGGTAGAAACAAAAGTTGAAATGAAGTGAGGAAAGAATAGAAAGTAAGGAGACAGTAACAACAAATTTCTTAAAATTACTTAAGAAATTGTATTTCTCTAAACACTGGGGTGCAGGTGCCCCTTCGGATCACAATGTTTATATCCTTTGGGTATATACCTAGTAGTGCAATTTCTGGGTCATAGGGTAGCTCTATTTTTAACTTCTTGAGGAACCTCTATACTGTTTTCCAGAGTGGCTGTATCAGCTTACATTCCAACCAACAGTGTTAGAGGGTTCCCCTTTCTCCATATCCTCTTCAACATTTGTTGTTTCCTGAAATGTTAATTTTAGCCATTCTGACTGGTATGAGGTGATATCTTGTTGTGGTTTTGATTTGTATTTCCCTGATGCCGAGTGATGTTAAGTATTTTTTCATCTGTCTGTTGGCCATGTGGATGTCTTCTTCGGAGAAATATCTGCTCATGCCTTCTGCCGATTTCTTGAGTGGATTATTTGTTTTTTGGGTATTAGAGTTTAATAAGTTCTTTATATAGATTTATGCTAAGTGAAATAAGTCAATCAGAGAAAGACAATTATCATATGATATCACTCCTATGTGGAATTTAAGAAACAAAACAGAAGATCACAGGGGAAGAGAGGGAAAAATAAAACAAGAAATCAGAGAGGGAGACAAACCATAGGAGACTCAACTATAGGAAACAAACTGAGGGTTGCTAGAAGGGAGGTGGGGGGGTTTGGGGTAACTGGGTGATGGACATTAAGGAGGGCACGTGATGTAATAAGCACTGGGTGTTACATGCAACTGATAAATTACTAAACTCTACATCTGAAACTAATGATACACTATATGTTAACTAACTGAATTTAAATAAAATAAGTGAAAAAAAAAAAAAGAAAGAAATTGTATTTCTCAGGGCACCTGGTGGCTCAGTTGGTTAAGAAGATGCTTGATTTCAGCTCAAGTCATGATCAGGGTCCTGAGATGGAGCCCCATGTCGAGCTCCATGCTGATTGTGGAGCCTGTTTAAGATTCTCTCTCTCCCTCTGCCCCTCCTGCCTACTCGCGTGCACACACTTTCTTTCTCTCTCTAAAAAAAGAAAAAAAAATGTATTTCTCAAAAAAGAAATATAGTTGTGCCAAGGAGAGAGAAGAGGAAAAGTCACAGGACAACATGGGTCAAGAATGAAAGACTATTGAGCATATTAACATACAAAAAAGTATCAGTATAAAAAAAGAAAAATATCCAGTGATGAGACAGAGTATGAAGATGTTGGGGGACATGGTGTTTGGGAGTAGTGGGAGGTAACTGCTGGAGCAAGGTCTCAAAGGAGATTGGGGACCAGAAGTTTAGGTGAGGATTCACTCTTGGCCATAAATAGGACATATTGTTCATCCTCTGAGACTGGAGAAAAGAAGGGTGGATACAGAAGGTGCATAAATGGGTTGGGTGGGCTGGGGTATGTTATGGGCTGAACTGTGTCCCCAAAATTTGTATGTTGAAGCCCTAACCCCAAGGACTGCAGAATGTGACTGGATTTGGAGATAGGGTCTTTAAAGAGGTAATTATATTTAAATGAAGGCATTAGGGTGAGCCCTAATTCAAACTAACTATTGTCCTTAGAAAAAAAGGAAATTTGGACATACAAAGAGACATCAGGGAAATGCATGTCCAGAAGGCCAGCCATGTGAAAAGGAAGCAAGAGGGCAGACGTCTGCAAGCCAAGGAGAGAGAACTGAAAGAAAACCAATTCTGCTACGCACCCTGATCTTGGACTTGCAGCCTCCAAAACTGTAATGAAATTCATTTCTGTTGCTTAAGCACCAGTCTATAGTACTTTGTTATGGCAGCCCTAGCAAACTGATACGGGGTGACTTAGTGACTTAGGTGTCTTAGTGACTTAGAAGATAATGTAACCAAAAGACCCCAAATAGCCAGAGGAATGTTAAAAAAGAAAAGCAAAGCTAGTGGCATCACAATTCCGGACTTCAAGCTCTATTACAAAGCTGCA
>NW_027703498.1:0-341 GCF_054177405.1 Leptonychotes weddellii | reverse complement strand
GAAATGCTGGGGTAGTTCGTTAAGCAGCAATAGTTACCAGATTAGCCAGTTAAATAAACATTAGGGGAATACATACATTTAAGCTATAATCTTACCAATATGCTGCTTATACAGTTCAACACTAAATTCCAAGAGGAGTATGCAATCCCCAAACAAGATTCTTTTTTTTTTTTTTTAAAGATTTTATTTATTTATTTGCGAGAGAGAGAATGAGAGACAGAGAGCATGAAAGGGAGGAGGGTCAGAGGGAGAAGCAGACTCCCCGCCGAGCAGGGAGCCCGATGCGGGACTCGATCCTGGGACTCCAGGATCATGACCTGAGCCGAAGGCAGTCGCTCAAC
>NW_027703497.1:0-341 GCF_054177405.1 Leptonychotes weddellii | reverse complement strand
CCGGCTCAGCAGGGAGTCTGATTCTCCCTCTGCCTCTTCCATTGTGTGATATAGATATATAGCTATCTATATATCTATCACAACTTCTTTATCCGTTCATCAGTTGATGGACACTTGGGCTGTTTCCATTATATGGCTATTGGAGATAATGCTGCTATAAACATCAGGGTGCATGATCCCTTTGATTAGTATTTTTGTATTCTTTGGGTGAATACCTAGTAGTACAATTGCTGGATTGTAGGGTCTCTCTATTTTTAACTTTTGAGGAACCTCCATTCAGTTTTCCAGAGTGGCTGCATCAGTTTGCATTCCCATCAAGATTGCAAGAGGCTTCCGCTTTC
>NW_027703496.1:0-341 GCF_054177405.1 Leptonychotes weddellii | reverse complement strand
AAAAAAAAAAAAAAAAAATCCTTGCAAAATTTAATATTACTAGAATTTTGTAAGAGTACCTATGGACATTTTTATTTTTAAGCAGTATTATTTATAACTACTTTCTGTTTCAAATGAAGATTTTGTGGGGTCTATGCAAATAAAAAAAATATATTTCTACTGATATATATTAAATACTGTCAATATTAAACTAAGATATTTACCCATAAGCTCATTTACAAATTATGTATTTTTTATTTATTTTTTTATTTTTTATTTATTTTTTTTAAGATTTTATTTATTTATTTGAGAGAGAGAGAATGAGAGAGAACACATGAGAAGGGGATAGGGTCAGAGGTCAA
>NW_027703495.1:0-341 GCF_054177405.1 Leptonychotes weddellii | reverse complement strand
TTATCTTTCTTCTTTCTTCTACTGACAGGAGAATATAGAGAATAAACATTGAACAAACGCTTCACCATAAAGGCACTTTCCAAGATGATCATGTAATGCATGAAAGACTGAGCCATGTCTTTGAAGGGTCCAGGTTTTTAATAAAAATGAAGTGCTACAGAGTTGCTTCTGCATCCTGGTGCTGCGTCGTCGCGGAGCCTGTGCGGTCCTTTAGCCAAGATGCCTGAGGAAACCCAGACCCAAGACCAGCCGATGGAGGAGGAGGAGGTGGAGACGTTCGCCTTCCAGGCGGAGATCGCCCAGTTGATGTCCCTGATCATCAACACCTTCTACTCGAATAA
>NW_027703494.1:0-341 GCF_054177405.1 Leptonychotes weddellii | reverse complement strand
TTCCCAGCATCTAAACATCTTTCTGCACGTTTTTAACTCAACAGGACAACACAACTTTGTTTCTGCCTAACAATATGTGACTGCTCTTCCTACAGTGCTCTTGTTCTTTCCCCAAGAAGAGGAGACACGAAGTTCCAACTGGTACAGTGTCCTTCTCTGGGTGACATGAGTGATTTTTCTAGTTCAATCTGTAGGATACAGAGTGTTTAAATGGGCTTGCTGGAGCTGGAAGAGGCTGCAGTGTTGTTCAGCTTAACTGTTGGGACTTAGCTTTTGCTCTCAGCCAACACCTCACCTGGTTGGAGTTCACCACCTGGTGGAATAATCTAGAAATCTAAATC
>NW_027703493.1:0-341 GCF_054177405.1 Leptonychotes weddellii | reverse complement strand
TATTTCTTTATATGTGTGTACACACACACACATTTTTTTGGGGAGGACGCAGAGGGAGAGAGAGAATCTCAAGCAGGCTTTACACCCAGTGCAGAGCCCAACATGGGGCTCAATCTCACAACCCTGAGATCATGACCTGAGCCAAAATCAAGAGTTTGACACAACCAACTGAGCCACCCAGGCGCCCCAGTTTTTTATATATTTTGGATACTAACCCTTTATCAGATATGTCATTTTCAGATATCTTCTCCCATTTAGTAGGTTGTCTTTTATTTATTTATTTTTTAAAGGTTTTATTTATTTATTTATTTTTAAAAGGTTTTTATTTATTTATTTATTTC
>NW_027703492.1:0-341 GCF_054177405.1 Leptonychotes weddellii | reverse complement strand
CAAAACTTGGCAAGCAAACCTTCGGCTGATCTCTAAGTTTGATACTGTTGAAGACTTTTGGGCTCTGTACAACCACATCCAGTTGTCTAGTAATTTAATGCCAGGCTGTGACTACTCACTTTTTAAGGATGGTATTGAGCCTATGTGGGAAGATGAGAAAAACAAACGAGGAGGACGATGGCTAATTACATTGAACAAGTAGCAGAGACGAAGTGACCTGGATCGCTTTTGGCTAGAGACACTGCTGTGCCTTATTGGAGAATCTTTTGATGACTACAGTGATGATGTATGTGGAGCTGTTGTTAATGTTAGAACTAAAGGTGATAAGATAGCAATATGGA
>NW_027703491.1:0-341 GCF_054177405.1 Leptonychotes weddellii | reverse complement strand
TCCTAGTCATTCTGTTAAGGGGTGGTTGAGGGAGTGTACAGAGTCCAAATTATTGACCACAACCCAAGCAAGATGCAACTGTTTTGTTGGTTGTTAGCCTCTTGTTCTCCCAGCCTGTCTTCTGGGGGAGGGGCCTGCCACACTGTTACTCAGGCAACCCTGTTTGGGCAGAGTTGCCCTGCTCCCTGGAGGGGGGATGGGCTCAGTGAAAACTGGTTTTTGGGGGCTTTTCTTCTCTGGTGGCTTTCCCTGGCGGCTTTCCACGTCTTTTCCAAGAGTCAGAGCAGAAGAGACCATTTCCAACCCTCTGCCTCAGAACAGAGAGATCACAGTCTGTTCTT
>NW_027703490.1:0-341 GCF_054177405.1 Leptonychotes weddellii | reverse complement strand
ACAAATGATCCAATCAAGAAATGGGCAGGACATGAACAGACATTTCTGCAAAGAAGACATCCAAAAGGCCACAGACACATGAAAAAGTGCTCAACATCACTCGGCATCAGGGAAATCCAAATCAAAACCTCAATGAGATACCACCTCACCCCAGTCAGAATGGCTAAAATTAACAAGTCAGGAAATGACAGATGTTGGCTGGGATGTGGAGAAAGGGGAACCCTCCTACACTGTTGGTGGGAATGCAAGCTTGTGCAGCCACTCTGGAAAATAGTATGGAGGTTCCTCAAAAAGTTGAAAATAGAGCTACTGTACAACCCAGCAATTGCACTACTGGGTAT
>NW_027703489.1:0-6232 GCF_054177405.1 Leptonychotes weddellii | reverse complement strand
GTCCCGGGATCGAGTCCCACATCGGGCTCCCTGCTCGGCAGGGAGTCTGCTTCTCCCTCTGACCCTCCTCCCTCTCATGCTCTCTGTCTCTCATTCTCTCTCTCTCAAATAAATAAATAAAATCTTTAAAAAAAAAAAGGTTTTATTTATTTGAGAGAGAGTGAGAGAGAATGAGAGAGAGCTCAAGCAGGGAGGAGCAGGCTCCCCACTGAGCAAGGAGGCAGATGGGGGGCTCAATCCCAGGACGGTGGGACCATGACCTGAGCTGAAGGCAGAACTTAACCAACTGAGCCACCCAGGCATCCACCTTTCACCCAGCTTTAACAACTGCCAGCATTCTGCTGTTCCTGCTTCATTTATTCTGCCATCTCTCAGTTCTTGGTATGGCCCCCACAATTGACAGCGATATCTTATAGTCATGTAATGCCCAGCCTGTGGTCACCTCTTTTGTCATTTTTTTTTTCCTGAGATGGTGTCTAATCTCTAGCCATTATTTAATATACTCTTTTCTCCTGAAGTAAGTTTCCAGAAGAACAAATTGACTTTTATACAATTTTCCCAAAGAGCACTGAGTACCACCAGAAGTATAATTAGCAAGTTTTATGGAGACAATAGAAACAATGAAGTTTTTTCCCTGCCAAGTAACCTCTGCATCATCTTTCTCTGGCCTTTTAACAGAAGCAGGAAATTATACTTGCCTACTGCCTGATACTTGACGAGGAGAGTTTCCTTCCATAAAATAATTTATTTTACCTTTGTTCCAAACTCAGAAGCTCACTCTGCAGGTAGCTGATGGCTTATTACCCTGGTTATATTTCCTTCCTAGATCACAGAATTAAGATTCAAAGATTTTCTGAATACCCACCAAATACCAGTAAGCACAGCCCCTTCACAGGCTACTTCATGAATGAATCATCTCTTAGAGAGCTTCAACACTGATCCATAGCCACTTTTATGTCTTTTTAACACTCATGACCCCCAACAATCCTCCCATCACCATCAACTAATCTATTGCCAAAAGGATGCTGTAAGTACTGGAAACCACTTGACTCCTGCCCATTTTTAAGTCCAATACTCAACTCTGACATGACCTATTCTTATAACACCATTGCTCCTTATTGCGCTTGTTCTTCTGTCTCAAGATATTCAATATCTTGACGTTTTTTCCTCCCCCAGTCCCAAAGTTTACTCATGGCTTCACTTCCTTCCTTTGAAAACTAGCCCACAAAGTCTATTACTTTAACCATTATCTCATCACTACTTCAATTCTTCTATCCTTACCATTTACCAGCTATGAAACATTGGATAAATTACATCATCTCTGAGGCTTCAGGTTCCTCAGCTGTCAAATGGAAAAACACTAACAGCAACAACAGGAGCAGCAACAACACTTCTGTCATATGAAATGTCTGTAAGGTGCTTAGCACAATGCCTGGCACTAGTAAACGTATGATATATGCTAACCCTTATGTTTCGACATACCTTGTTTTATTGAACTTTGGAGATACTGCACGTTATACAGATTGCAGGTTTGTGGTAACCTTCTGCCAAGCAAGTCCATAGGCACCATTTCTGCAACAGCATTTGCTAACTTTGTGTCTCTGTGTCACATTTTGGTAATTTTTTTGAGAATTTTGGTAAAAATTCTTGCAATATTTCAAACTTCTTTTTATTACTGTATCTGTTGTGGTGATCTGTGATCAATGATGTTACTATTATAATTGCTTTGGGGCACCACGAACTGTGCCCATATAGGATGGTAAATTTATTTGATAAATGTTGTGTGTGTTCTAACTGCTCCACTGATCAGCCGTTCCCCCATCTCTCTTCCTCTCCTTGAGCCTCCTTATTCTCTGAGACACAACAATATTCAAATTAGGCCAGTTAATAACCCAACAATGGCCTCTAAAAGTTTAGGTGAAAGAAAGAATGACACGTCTCTCTCTTTAAATCAAAAGCTAGAAATGATTAAGCTTAGTGAGGAGGGCATGTCAAATGTGGAGATACAAAGAAAGCTAATCCACTTGCACCAAACAGCCAAGTCCATGAATACAAGGAAAGGTTCTTGAAGGAAACTGAAAGTGCTATTCCAGTGAACACATGAATGGTAAGAAAGCCAAACAGCCTTAATGCTGATAGGGAGAAAGTTTTAGTGGTCTGGATAGAAGATCAAACTACTACAAACTACAACATTCCCTTAAGGCAAAGCCTAATCTAGAGCAAGGCAGTAACTCTCCTCATTTCTATGAAGGCTGAGAGAGTAAAGAAAGCTGCAGAAGAAAAGTATTAAGTTAGAGAAGCTGGTTCATAAAGTTTAAGGAAAGAAGCCATCTCTGTAACATAAAAGTGCAAGATGAAGCAGCAAGTGCTGATGTAGAGGCTGCAGCAAGTTATCCAGAAGATTTGACTAAGATAATTAATGAAGGTGGCATTCATTAATTACACATTAATTCACAACAGATTCTCAATGTAAATGAAAGACTTCTTTTTTTTTTTTAAAAGATTTTATTTTTTATTTATTTATTTGAGACAGAGAGAATGAGAGACAGAGAGCACGAGAGGGAGGAGGGTCAGAGGGAGAAGCAGACTCCCCGACGAGCAGGGAGCCTGATGCGGGACTCAATCCCAGGACTCCAGGATCATGACCTGAGCCGAAGGCAGTCGCTTAACCAACTGAGCCACCCAGGCGCCCAATGAAACAGAATTCTATTAGAAGATGATGCCATCTAGGACTTTCATAGCTAAAGAAGAAGAGAGATCAATGCCTGACTTCAAAGCTTCATAGGACAGGCTGACTCTCTTGTTGGGGGCTAATGCAGCTGATGACTTTCAGCTGAAGCCAATGGTCATTTGCCATTATGAAAATCCTTGGGCCCTTAAGAATTATGCTAAATATACTCTGCTTGTGCTTTATAAATACAACAACAAAGCCTGGATGACAGCATATCTGTTTACATAGTTTACTGAATACTTTGAGCCCACTGTTGAGACCTGTTGCTTAGAAAAAAAAAAAAAGTAGCCTGTCAAAATATTATTGCTCATCAACAGTGAACCTGGTCACTCAGGAGCTCTGAAGGAGAATTACAATGAGTTGTTTTCATGCCTACTCACAAAACATCCATTCTGCAGCCATGGATCAAAGAGTAATTTTGACTTTCAAATCCTATTATTAAAGAAATACATGTCATAATGCTAGAGCTGTCTTAGATAGCAATTGCTCTGATGGATCTCTGCAAAGTCAACTGAAAACCTTCTGGAAAGGATTCACCATCCTACATGCTGTTAAGAACACTTGTGATTCACAGGAAGAGGTTAAATTATCAACAGGAACAGGAGTTTAGAAGCTGATTCCAACCCTAATGGATGACTTGGAGGTGTTCAAGACTTCAGTGGAGGATGTAACTGTAGATGTGGTAGAAAGAGCAAGAGAACTGGAATTAAAGCCTGAAGACACAAAGGAATTGCTGCAATCTTATGATAAAACTTTAACAGATGAGGAGTTGCTTCTTATGGATGAGCAAAGAAAGTGGTTCCTTGAGATGGAATCTATTTCTGGTAAAGATACTATGAAGAATGTTGACATGACAACAAAGGATTTAGGTATTACAATAACTTAGTTGAGAGGATGGATTACAATTTTGGTAATCAAATCTTAAAAAAAAACCTGTTTAAAAACAATAAATAAAGATTTTATTTATTTATTTAAGACAGAGAGAGACACAGAGAGAGAGGGAACAGAAGCAGGGGGAGTGGGAGAGGGAGAAGCAGGCTTCCCGCTGAGCAGGGAGCCCGATGCGGGACTCAATCCCAGGACCCTGGGATCATGATGTGAGCTGAAGGCAGACGCTTAATGACTGAGCCACCCAGGTGCCCCTGTATTATCACTATTATCATTAACTTATCCAGTCAAACATTTGCATTTAGTCTGCTGAGTACTACTGGAATAAAAATTAAAATACATATAAAACTATATAGATTAGTCAACAGTTTCTGGTCTCTAACCTGAGGTGAATCATCAATACCTGGAAACCCTTTTACTACGTGTCACTAGGAGAGCTCACAGAATTGAAAGAACATTTTCAGGTATTTTATTTCAATCAAACAACATATGCTCTAATCCCTCTATTATAAAAGTCTCAGTAAAGTGAATGTCTAGCCTATGCTTGAATACATCCAGTGAGAAGAAAGTCACTATCTTTGTTGACTATTCCATCCTCTATACGATTCCAAGGTTGACTATTCCATCCTCTATACGATGAGAACATTCCTTCTTACATTAAGTTAAAATCGGGATTGCTAACTCCTACCCATCATCCAAAGTTTTAACCTTAAAAGTTACAGAAAAAGCCAAATTATGCTTCAAATATTTGAAGATGCTTCTCATGAAAGTCTTCCCATATGCTAGAGTTGCAGATTACTTTATTTGCAAGTTCTTCTCTAAGTCAGTTTTAGTTTACTTAAGCCTGTTTTGAAATGCATATGCTAGAGTGGTATACAGTATCAACTTCCTTATTCTAAATAATATGTTTCTAATAATTCAGCTTAAGACTAAGGTCTTTACTATTAGGCTTGCTGTTAGAAGAAATATCCAAATTGTTCTTTAAAACAACTAGCTTTAATTAAACCTCTTGGGGAAATAGGATTGGCTACATATGAAAGCCCCTGATTCTCTTGTCAGAAACAGAGACCTGTGTAGGAAAAATTTGTGTTTTAATGGAAAATTATGCATTATCTGGGGTAGGGTCAGTTCTGTAACTATTCAACTCCATCTCTGTAGCAAGAAGCTACAGTCAATATGTAAATGAATGGGAATGGCTATGTTCTAATAAAACCATTTACCAAAAAAAAAGGGGGGGTGGGAATATTGGGCTGATAGCCGTAAGTTCGCTGATACCTACTCTAGAACACAACTTTCTAGGTTATCTGATTCTCATTTTATGGGAGCTATTTCACAACTCTGTAAATTGTAGGTAACTAGTAGCAATGTCAAATAATTCTTATCTACAGACCTGTAAAAACATTCTTTTCAGTGAAGGGATGAACAACTGTTCTCCACTCTCAATACCTCTACCACCCTGCTCCAAAGGAGAAAAAAAAAAAGTTTTGTCTATATTTGAACATTAATTTCCATAATTTTTAAAATTTATTTTTAAATGTTTGCTATTGAATTATAGTTGACATACGTTTTATTATAGTTTCAGGTATACAACACAGTGATTTGACAATTCTATATATTACTCAATGCTCACCACGGTAAGTGTAGTTTTCATTTGTTACCACGTAATGTTATTACAATATTACTGACTGGAAGTATTCCCTATGCTGTACTTTTTATCTCCGTGACATTTATTTTGTAACTGAAAGTTTGTACATCCTAATTCCCTTCACCTATTTCATTCACCCCCCATCTCTGGCAACCACCAGTTTGTTCTCTGTATTTATGAGTCTTTTTCTGTTTTCGTTAAAGTAATTTCCATAATTTTGATCTGTGACTGTGTCTGTTTTTGGATTCTCTTTTGAACTGGCTCTGACACCTTACAAATTTCTTCACTGATGAGATAAAAACTATATATTTACTTTTTATCTGTAGCAGAGTCATGACTTAACATATTTTAATAAATTTATCTTTTTTTTTTAAAGATTTTATTTATTTTTTGACAGAGAGGCAGGGAGAGAGGGAATACAAGCAAGGGGAGCAGCAGAGGGAGAAGCAGGCATCCTGCGGAGCAGGGAGCCTGATGCGGGGCTCGATCCCAGGACCCTGGGATCATGACCTGAGCTGAAGGCAGACGCTTAACGACTGAGCCACCCAGGCGCCACCATAAATTTATCTTTTAACACGTGCAATGTGCTGTTATTATAGGATAACCAAGATCTGTCTAAACATCCCCCTATTCCCTGTTCATGATCATGTTCTAGAGCAATTAGGCCACCTCAAATAGTTTCCTTGTGTCCAGTTTATAAATTCTCTTGTATATCCAGAACCAAAATTTAACTTTTCTAAGAAACACCTGTATTTTTATCCTGCCATGTGTCCAATCCAAAACCCTTACAGGATAAAATACAAACTCTTTGGTTAGGCATTCAAGCAACATCCTCACAATTCAAACACCTCACATCATTCCTCGAAACAAGTATTTCATTCCAGCCAAACTAAAATGCTACTATTCCTAGAATATACATTCACGTATTTATTCATTCAAAATACATTCATTTAAAAGGTATTCATTAA
>NW_027703488.1:0-341 GCF_054177405.1 Leptonychotes weddellii | reverse complement strand
GTGCAGCCACTCTGGAAAACAGTATGGAGGTTCCTCAAAAAGTTGAAAATAGAGCTACTTTACTCCAGTTATTTTTCTTATCCCCAACAGGACAGGCTTAAAATTTGTTCCATTGAACACATATACATAGGGACCAAATTATAGTGGTTCTGAAAAAGTTTATCTTTAAATTCTTTATCCTAGAAATTTATATCTGCTCATATTATTTCCAAGAATTCAACACTGTGTACTTATCCAATTATGCAATATAGAATGGAAAGTGTTTTAGAGTATGATGAATTGTACTATCTTTAGATTCAAACTCACTATAAACAGAAAAACTGCTTTACTTCCAATTTTGT
>NW_027703487.1:0-341 GCF_054177405.1 Leptonychotes weddellii | reverse complement strand
TTTTTTTTTTTAAAGATTTTATTTATTATTTGACAGAGAGAGAATGAGAGAGAGAGAGCACATGAGAGGGGGGAGGGGCAGAGGGAGAAGCAGACTCCCCGCCGAGCAGGGAGCCCGATGCGGGACTCGATCCCGGGACTCGGGGATCATGACCTGAGCCGAAGGCAGTCGCTCAACCGACTGAGCCACCCAGGCGCCCAGGTCCTGCCTATTCTATTTGATTAGTTCCTCCTCCTTTATCCAACCTTTCAACATCAGTAAACCTCAAGGTTTGTAAAGGATTCATGTAAAAGTTCATGGAGACCTTGGTAA
The DNA here is from genome assembly GCF_054177405.1 of Leptonychotes weddellii. Lineage (NCBI taxonomy): Eukaryota > Metazoa > Chordata > Mammalia > Carnivora > Phocidae > Leptonychotes > Leptonychotes weddellii. Next base: position 29 of record NW_027703487.1, on the reverse strand, counting down.
ACCAGAAAAAGCATATCCATTCTAAAGGA
>NW_027703486.1:0-341 GCF_054177405.1 Leptonychotes weddellii | reverse complement strand
TTTTTTTCTTAACATATATTGCATTATTTGTTTCAGAGGTACGGATCTGAGATTCAACAGTCTTGCACAATTCACAGCGTAAAGCTGGGTTTTGAAGTGAGCGTTACAGTCAGGGGGTGAGAGTGTTCCAGGCAGAAGAAACAGCTGGTGCCAGCGCAGTGAGGTGAGGTGGGAAAGGGAGGAGCCTGGTTTGTCTGGTGAGGTGAGGGTGGCAGAAGGGCTGGGTGACACTGGGGCCCACAGGAAGCCCTGCAGAAACACTGCGCCGCCTAAATGCTCCTCCGGGCCTCTGGTTTGCAGATCTGCCTCACCATCAGTTGTCCGAGCAAGTCCTACCCAGG
>NW_027703485.1:0-341 GCF_054177405.1 Leptonychotes weddellii | reverse complement strand
GGCTGGGGAAGTAAATAACCGTCTTCGTTCACGTTTGGCCCTGCGTCTTAGGACTGGGACCTCACAACCACTTACTGTGGCATTTGTTTTGTCTGCATCTTACATACAACACGGGAAAACTGATTGTCCTTGACTCGAACTCTGATCTTCTGAGACGAAAGGCTCCTTCAGCTGCAACATGAGTGCCTATAATCTCCTTTGGCGGCAAGTTTTGCACAGCACTTTCAATATTCAGTATTTCGTTTGGGCCCTAGGACAGCCCTGTGAGGTAGGCAGTACAGAAGAGAGGTGCAGACCTGCCCGGGCCCGGGCGGCAGGGATCCTTCTGGGCGTGGTTGCAG
>NW_027703484.1:0-341 GCF_054177405.1 Leptonychotes weddellii | reverse complement strand
CACTGTTTCGTTTTACTTTTTAATGTGGCTACTAAAAAATCTTTAATTACAACTGTGGCTCATTTCACTTCTGACAGCAGTCTATATTAGTTCAGTAATCTGAAACATACAAGAGACCTGAAACACTTGTAGCAATGTGATCACAAACATTCACAAGAATTTTTTCCTTTGGTACAAATCAGGTTTTGTGATAGATTAATAAAAGTAGCAGGGCGCCTGGGTGGCTCAGATGGTTAAGCCTCTGCCTTCCAGCTCAGGTCATGATTCCAGGGTCCTGGAATCGAGCCCCACATCGGGCTCCTGGCTCAGCGGGGAGCCTGTTTCTCCCTCTCCCTCTGCCT
>NW_027703483.1:0-341 GCF_054177405.1 Leptonychotes weddellii | reverse complement strand
TGGAATGAAAGGAAAAAATCAAACTATTCTTATTTGCAGATGACGTGATTGGCTATGTGGAAAAAACCCAAGAATCTACCAAACAACCCAAAAAACAAAAACACCGAAAGCAATAACAACCCCAAACCCGTAGATGTAAATAGAGAGTTCTGCAAAGTCGCATGATACAAGAGTGACATAAAAAAAGAAAAAATACAGGACTCCTGGGTGGCTCAGTCAGTTAAGTGTCTGCCTTCAGCTCAGGTCAGGATCCTGGGGTCCTGCGATCGCCTCCCGCACTGGGCTCCCTACTCAGCGGGGAGTCTCCTTCTCCCTCTCCCACTCCCCCTGCTTGTGTTCCC
>NW_027703482.1:0-341 GCF_054177405.1 Leptonychotes weddellii | reverse complement strand
AAATAAATAAATAAAATCTTTAAAAAAAAAAATCTTAAAAAAAAAAAATCCGAGAAAATCACAACTGAAATGAAAAGACAATCAACCAATGGCAGCTTTGAGATGAATTAGATATTGAAATTATCTGATAAGGATTTTCAAAGAGCCATTGAAAGAGATTAAAAAATTAAGTAAAAATCATCTTTAAAAAGAAAAAAAATAGAAGATCTTAGCAAAGAAATGGATTATATAAAAGAACAAATTAGAAGTTATAGAAGTAAAACATACAATAAGAGAAATACAGCAACTCATTATCCCTTTTGTTCTACTTTTCAAACTCTTTCAGTTCTTCTTATGTTTTT
>NW_027703481.1:0-341 GCF_054177405.1 Leptonychotes weddellii | reverse complement strand
TAAGATTTCAATTGACAACATATCTAAAATAGTCAGTTATGCCATTTAAAATTGGGTTTTCAAACATGTCTCTATACTGTATTATAGCCAATATTTCAGAAGATACTTAAGTGCACATAACACTTCTCATCACAGAAATAGTAACTCACATATTTGATTTTTCTCCACCTGTCTGGTATACATTTCAAATTGTCCTGGGATTGACCAGCAGGCTCCTCCCAGGAGGAGGTCAGCCGGGGAACCAGGTGTGACGCTGACACCTTGCCTGGGACCTGCAGCTGTCAAGTTCCAGATAATTCTCTTTCCTTCCTAGTTCATGTCCTGAGCCCCTTGTCAATGGC
>NW_027703480.1:0-341 GCF_054177405.1 Leptonychotes weddellii | reverse complement strand
AAGTGTCCAACTCTTGATTTTGATTCAGGTGATGATCACAGGGTCCTTGGATTGAGCCCCACATTGGGCTCACATGCTTGTTGGGAGTGTGCAGGAGATTCTCTTTCTTTCTCTCCCTCTGTCCCTACCCCCCGCCCCTATGCACTCACTCTCACTCACTCTCTCTCAAATAAGTAAATCTTTATAAAAAAAAAAAAAAAGTTTGATCGTGTGGTAATTTTATACTTAAATTTTTTTCCTTAAAGATTTTATTTATTTGACAGAGAGCGAGCATACAAGCAGGGGGAGTAGCAGAGGGAGAGGGAGAAGTACAGTCCCCACTGAGCACGGAGCCCAGCTTG
>NW_027703479.1:0-6233 GCF_054177405.1 Leptonychotes weddellii | reverse complement strand
TTGTCACGCCTTATAAGATTATCCTGTGGACTCACTCAAATCGAGAGTCACCTCTACACCCCCTCTCCCTCAACCCCAGCTGATGTCCGCCACAGAGGCAACATCCCACAACTACTCACCACGGGGCCCACGTCTCCAGATCCATTCTAGCTGGCGCTATACCCCATGGAGACAGTGCCCACGGCTGCCCACAGGTCTCCGTACAACCAAGGAGCGCCAAGTGTGAGACTTGGCTGGAGGCATCGGCCAATCCTGCTCGCGGCCCCACGCAAGCCACTGGCCCACTGGGCTCCCTCCCTTCTTGGGTCCAGTTGGAGCACCAAGCTTTGGCTTCTCAAACATGATCAAGTTTGCACTTCTGCTGGGCTTCCCGGCCTCCTGGGCATGTCAGAATCTAGTCTTCCAGGCAGGTGCTGTGGGCCGGGCCTGGGCCATGCCCCCCTCGGACAGCCCATGCACAGGTACGCACAGGTCACAGAAGCGCCCAAGAGAAGACTCAGCTGCGCATATGGACAGAAGTGTGCATGGGGTGTGGGGTGCGAGCAAAGTACAGAGCAGCTAGTGGAGGCTCTCACGATGTGGCTTGGCGTGACCAGTCCACTCTGACCAGGCGGTGAGGTTGCGCACTAGACAAGACACACTCAGAGCACGTGCCCTGCTTCCAAAATCAGCCTACACTCAGCATGGTCTCTAGAGAGGAAATCTGCTTATTCCTGGACTTTCAGTGATTCTCCCATTTAATACAAACATGTGAATGAATGGGCGCCTGGGTGGCTCAGTCGGTTGGGTGGCTGCCTTCGGTTCAGGTCATGATCCTGGAGTCCCGGGATCGAGTCCCGCATCGGGCTCCCTGCTCGGCGGGGAGTCTGCTTCTCCCTCTGACCCTCCCCCCTCTTGTGTACTGTCTCTCTCTCTCTCTCGTTCTCACTCTCTCAAATAAATAAGTAAATAAAATCTTAAAAAAAGAAAAGAAAAACAAACATGTGAATGAATAACAGACCTAATCATTAATGAGAGTAGGATGTAAAGGGCAAATGTGAAGAATTTGCATCAATATTATTGATTCAAAAAGTGAAACTATAGGAACTTCCCTCCCTTAGGTAAGTAATGTCCAGGTTTCTCTCACGAGCATACATTATCTTAACAAATCAAGAAAAATGTAGTACAAATAGAAAACCCAAAGCCACGGGAACATCGTGGTGGGTTGGTTAACTCGGAGGAAACGCTCGCCTGGGGAGAAGGTAGAAGCACGAGTAAAATCTTCGTGATTAAATCCCGAGTATTGGGCTCTTCCATTGTAGTGACCGTCTTAGCTGGAACTCTCCCAGGGACCGCGACAGTGCTGTCCAGGTGTGGCAGGTGTCACAGGCTCCCAGACAGATGGTACTAACCCCCCGAATAACGGGGCCGCTGAAGGACACAGCAGCCCTTGATCCTTACACATGTAAAGGTTGGGGCCAAGTGTCATTCTTGGCGCTTTATGAGGATGCAGAGCATTGTCCCACAAGGAGCGCAGCAAGAAGTGAGATGGACCTTTTGGCTGAAACACGTAGATGTCAATTGCCAAAGTTACTGGTTCGGCCAAATTTACAAACTCTGTGGCCAACAAGGGGTTGGACGGCTTTAATGCACACCCACCGAAGGAACCTGACGCAGTGAGGGTTCTATGAACGCGTCCCCATCTGCAGGGAGCTGGAGGGAGGAGTGACTGCCCCAGGGGCCGTGGGAGCCCGACTCTGTGCATCCCGGCCCCCAGGCTCTCTGTCAGCTCTGAGGGTGCATTAACCATGTCTTTTATGCTCTGCATATCTGATGCTTTGACATCCGGAGCCTTGCTGGCCCTGGAGGGATGGCCCCACCCAGGACTAGCCAATCCTTAGGGATAGCATAGGAGTCTCCTGAGTGCATGCATTTTGTGTGCAAACCATCCAGTGCAGGGCCCACGCCCCACCACCGCCTCCCTGGGGCCCTCACACTTGGGGCACCATCCCTCTGCTGTGATCACCCCAGAGCCTGGTACACCCCTATGTCCCAGAGCTCCTGGAATCATTCAAACCAGCCAAACCTAGACTTGCTTGCTCTGCTTCACCTGTTCCTTCCCGTGGAAACCACAATAAAGTCTCTTGCCCACATTTCCCTCCTCCTCAGCCTCCTGACCGACCCTGGTGCTTCCCCATTTGGGCTCCATGATAAGCCCACTCCTCTTGGGAACTTTAACAAACTGTCCTCTCAATGGTAACCATCTCCTGACCTGTTGACCTTGCCATCCCTCAAATTTTTTAACACAATGGGAATGCACCATCTGAGTCCAGTAAGATGAACTAGTCTTGAACCCAGTGCATTGACCTACTTCTTGGGGGAGGGGTGATAAAGCGGCCCCCAGATTACATATGAAGTAAGAATGTTTTGAAGTCAATATGGTGATCTTAGGAAGGCCTGACCTTGCAGATAACATTCCTTCTAAGTAGTCACCACATATCCGCTTAGCACTCTTGTCTATATTTTTTCCTGGAAGATTCTTTCATGTTCCATGGTTTTTCAGCCACTGTTGACCATCAGGTCACATATCCTTCCAGAATCCCTGGCGAGATCCAACCAGACCTGCATGTCTGGATTGAATTTTTAGTCATCGATTATGCCCTATCCTCACTCAGCTCAGGCTCTGATTGCCCATCTGAAGGCTTGTTTCCCCCTTTCCAGCTCAGTAGCCAACCTGGTTATTGGGGAAGACAAAGCCCACATGGGAGCTCTCTGACTGGTGTCACTCAGACTTGCTCCCAAGGATGCCTCTGGCCCTCACCAGATCCTTCATCCAGCCTCCTGGGGTAGCTGGCCCCTTATGTGGAAACTTCAGACCCTCCCCTTGCAGCCAGTCTCTCTTTCTAGAAACATCCACTAAAGGGTGTGAACAAAGAGCAGGGAAAGAGACCCCAAGAAGGCGAACGTGGAGGCCTGGAAATTGATTAGCCCTGCGAGCTGTCACAGCGTGAACATCTGTGAGAGCCCCCCTCCCAGGATTTACAAAACTCTTCGGAAAAAGTAAAAAAAAGTTATTTGATGTGATAGAAAAGCAATGCTGTTAAGCGTGGATGTGTTCTCGGTGCCTGACTCTGGTTCAGTTGTTTACATCAGGAGTCACGTTTTCTGTTAAAGTCAGAATACAAATGATCAAAGAAATAAAAGCCTCTCTTTGTGACCTTATAAGGAAAATTGCAGATTGTCATGATATTAAAATCTAGAGCAAATCCAAAATTTGCTTTAAGCTTGGAATAATATTACTAACTGTCCAGAGATAGGAAAAAAAATCTCTGGTCTGAATTAATTGTGTATTTTTTTATGTTACATTTTTTACTTCAATGCACTGTAATTATACTCATATGAGAGGCAAATAAATTATTTATTTCTCCTTCTTTTTTTTTTTAAAGATTTTATTCATTTATTCATGAGAGACAGAGAGAGAGAGGCAGAGGGAGAAGCAGGCTCCCAAGGAGCAGAGAGCCCGATGCGGGACCCGATCCCAGGACCCTGGGATCATGACCTGAGCCGAAGGCAGACACTCAACCATCTGAGCCACCCAGGTGCCCCATTATTTCTCCTTCTTACATTTACAAATCACATGCTCATCTTTTTTGAAAAAAAATGTTGTGGTAAAATACGTATAACATAAATTTTACTATTTTAACCATTTTTAAGTGTGCACTTCAGTGGAATCAAGTACATTCACAGTGTTGTGCAATCACCCATCCATCATCCATCCATCCATCCACCATCCATTCATCATCCATCCATTCCTCTTTCCATCTGTCCATCCATCTATCCTTCCATCCTTCCATCATCCATCTGCCCATCCATCCATCTGCCCATCCATCCATCCAACCATCCATCCAAAATCTATCCATCCATCCATCATCCATCCATCCCTCATCCATCCATCCCTCTATCCATCTGTCCATTCATCCATCCATCAATTATCCATCCCTCCATCCATCATCCCTCCATCCATCATTCATCCATCCCTCCATCCATCCCTCCTTCCATCCATTCATCCATCATCCATCCATTATCCATCCATTCCTCCATCCATCCATCTGTCCATCATCCATCCATCTACCTTCAGAACTTTTTCATCTTCCTAAACCAAAACTCTCTCCCCATTAGACAACAATTCCCCATTTCCCTCTCTACCCCAGCTCCCAGCACCCACCCCTCTGCTTTCTATCTCCATGATTTTGGCTACATTACATACATCACATAAGTGAGTTCATACAGTATTTGTCTTTTTGTGACTGACTTATCTCATTTAACATAAGGGCCATCCATGTTGTAGCCTGTGACAGGATTTCCTTCCCATTTAGGATGGATAATATTCCATTGTAGGTCTGTATCACATTTTGTTTATCCATTCATCCATCAGTGGACATTTGGGTTGTTTCCACCTTTTGTCTATTGTGGACAATGCTGCTGTGAACATGAGTATCTGTTTGTGTCCTTGCTTTCCATTCCTCTTATGTATGCCCAGAAGTGTAATTGTGGGATCATAGGGTGATTCTATTTTTAATGTTTGGGGAACCTCCATACTGTTTCCCACAGTGGCTGCCCCATCTTACATTCCCACCAACAGTGTATGAGGGTTTCAATCTCTCCACACCCTCGTCAACATTTACTTTCCATTTTTTCCTATTACATTTTTATAGTAGCCATCCTAATGGGTGTGCAGTGGTACCTCATTTTGGACTGACTTGTATTTCCCTAATCAGTGACAGCTCAGCATCTTCTCATGTGCTTATTGACATCTGTGTGTCTTCTTTGAAGGAATGTCTATTTAATTTGGGTGGTTAGCTTTTTTTAGTGTTGAGTTCTTTATATATTTTGTAAATTAATTCCTTACCAGATACATCATTTTAAAATATTCTCTCCATTCTATGGATTGCCTTTTCACTCTGATGATACAGTCCTTTGATGCACGGAAGTGTTTAATTTTGATGAAGTCCAATTTACCTATATATTAATTTTTTGCCCATGTTTTTGTTATCATATTTAAGAAATTGCTGTTGAATGCAATGTCATAAAACTTTTCTCCTGTATTTTTTTCTAAGGGCTTTATAGTTTCGACTTTCAAGTTTAGTCATCTTATCCATTTTAAGTTAATTTATATTTATGGTGTGAGGTAAGAATCCAATATCATACTTTTGACTTATACCCATCCTTTGAATTAGGATAACATGGTGTTGATTTCAGTGCAGTTGTCCCCCTTTGTAAATGTGTACAAAGAAGCTTAGAGTAGTTGATGCCTCCCCCTGGGCCCTCAACTGGATAAAGCGGTGATAATTCAAATATGGTTCTCTTTATTCCAGTCTCAGGCTCAGGAATAGTCCACATGCATGCCGGGAAGTTTAGAGGACTCAGGCCAGGGTAACTAATCTGGATTAGCTGTCCCTGTATTATAATGCACGTCCTAGAACGGGGTTCTGCTTGTAATGCATGCTTTGCCCATTGTTCACTATGGATGATCATGTCTACATTCTAATATCTGTGATTAAATAGTCACTGAAACAAAATCAACTTGCGGATGTTGTCAAAGCCTCTAGTGCTCACTGTCCCTCGGTTGCCAGAGTGTAGGCAAACTAGAATGGATGGTGAGGGGAAAGTTACCCACGGCCAGGGAGACCTCGCTGGGTGAGCCAGGCCCCGCAACGAGCATGTGTGTCTCACTATTCGTAACCACCGACGCGTGTACGGTTCTTTCCTGCCGGCCAAGACCATGCACGTTCTCTGTGTTGCCCCCTTATTCAGTACTCATTTGCTCATTAATTGAGTGAGGACTGGTGCTCCTCAGAGCACCAAGAGGAGGAAGACCGCATTTCTGAGTTTGGGAGCTCACAGTCCAGGATGGGAGTTACGTCCACTCGGGAGGGCTGTGCAGGTGGGCGCAGGGTGGGGAAGCACCGAGGGGCTCGCCGACTGCATCCCAGGGAAGTGAATTGGAGAAGGTGACAGCCTCACTGAGACCTTAGTCATCACTCCCATTCTTGTTGGCTAGGCTCCAGGCCTATCCGGGTCACAGACCTGGGCGTTCTGCCATCACACCTCACACCCGCCTTCGCTTCGAATTCATTACAAACCGTCGGTTTCATTTCAGGAAAGCAAGGAGTAGGAAATACACATTTGTGGTTCCTGTTGACCTTCCACTTGCCCTTCTGATGTTTCCCATCTTTATCTGAATATATTCAACC
>NW_027703478.1:0-14493 GCF_054177405.1 Leptonychotes weddellii | reverse complement strand
TCACACTTGCACATGCCGTGCCCACACTTGCACACTCTCACACACACGCACACAATCTAAACATCAGCCCAGGTCCCTCCTGTAGAAGCTGGGAGAGTGCAGAAGCACCAGTTACTATCCTGGCTGAGCAAAGAGCTCTGGATTGGAATTTAGAATCTGACCTAACCCTGCAACTAAGCACTCCATGCAGCCGCCAATTGCTTGAGGAAGGTCACTTTGCCTGGGTCTCTGTTTCCCCACCATAAAACCAGGATGTTGCGTGTGTGTATTTAGAACTTTTCGGTAAGTGCGTCTGCGCTAGGCGGAGAGCTCCATGGGGGAGCGTGGGAGCCAGGGAGGCTGCAAGGAGACACGAGGCTTCTTTGGAGACGAGGAAGGGGCCGTGCCTGGGAACCGACTCTGGACGCTGGAAGCCCACGAGGAAGCAGATTCTCCTCCCGAGGTGCCAGAAGGAGCCCCTGCCAGCACCTTAGTTTGAGGACCCTGACCTCCAGAGGTGGTGGGAGATGGTGACTCCACTCAGCCCCTTTGCTGCAACAGCAGCTGGAGACTAACGCTGGAACGGAGGGTGGCTATGGATTCTCTAAAGGGGTCAGATCCATCTTAGCTGCATTTTTAAACCTGTTGTTTCACACAAAAATCAGTGCGATAAATAAAACATTCAGGAAGGACAAGCCCACTGAGTGATGTATTCGTCTCCTATTGCTGCTGGAACAAGATTATCATAAACTTATGGCTAAAAACAACAGATTTGCTATTTGATGGTTCTGGAGCTCAGAGAATTAAAGGGGCCTTGCTGGGCTGTGTCCCTTCGAGGAGAATTATTCTCCTGCCGTCTCTAGCTCCCAGAGGCCGCCCACGTTCCCTCAGAGCCACCAGTGACTGGCCATGTGTCTCCCACCTCTCCCTGGCTCCCCACTACCTTCTGCTTGTAAGGGCCCCGTGACTATGCGAGGCCCACCTGGATTACCCAGGCTAACCTCCCACCTCACAGACCGCTGCCTGGCAACCCGAATATCCTGCATTTCCTTTACCGTACAATCGAACATACCTCTGTTTCTGGGGAGGAGGCCTCGGGCATCTCCGGGCCCCCCTCCGCCAACCACAGACGGGTTACTGGCCTTTGCCAGAGCCATGGTCCTGCACAGGCAGACCTGTCCTGGGTCATTTCTAGAGTTGGGGAAAAGGGCAGAAAGCATTTCTGGGACGGCCCTGACAGCCCCACGGAAGCTGCCCTGGATCCTCACACCTGCTGCCGATTCCACGCCCCCGGCTCCGCGGGGCACCCACCCTGCCCCCGCACCGTCTACTCCATATCTGCAAGCATATCAACTTTCTGTTGGTGCCACATGGCTCTCAAAATAATATAGGATTTGGGGTCCACAAGAATGCCGCAGAACCTCCCAGCCTGGAGCAGCTTCCCACAGACCCTACCCTTGTAGTGGCTCTCTTACTTATGACGTGGTCACAGTCCACGTGTCCCGGGTGGACTGCACCCTCCCTGGGGAAGGACGACTGCGTTCTGTTCCTGCTGGGCCTTCAGGTCTCAGAATGTGCACTGAGCAAGGGCTCTGCAGAGATCTGCTGAACGAGTGACTGAAAGAATAGGTCACCCACTGAACGAAGGCTTGACTGGGTGGAAATTTCCAGCAGATGATGGGCGGCATCGACCCAAAGGTGTCTGACTTCCCATCAGCACACACTGCCCAGGAAGCGGTGGTGACCAGAGCAGACCTTCAGGCTACCGAGGTTCAGGTCGCAGCTCGTAGGCCAGTTCCTTGACCATCTGTGCCTCAGTTTCCCCTTTCGCACTCCCTCAGCAATCGCGTGCGCTGCAGTCACTTGTCCCCGGATGTAGAGCAGGGCCTGGGGCGTGGCGAGCCCCTGAGTGTCAGGCTTCTTCTCACCACCGTCCCTGGTGACATCCACACTGATGCCACGGCACAAACGTCATCCGAGGATCTCCGCCCGGGAGTCCGACAGTCTGGAGAAGAGAGGGAGGGAAGCTGGTTTGAAAGCGTGTCATTGTGGTTTCTGTAAGTGTCCTTTAATCCGTTGAAGAAGAAAATACAAACAAGGTGAGTAGAGACGGAGCGACAGATCATCCTGAGCAGGTGGGTCCAGTCCTTGTGCTGCTTCTGTCCAGACGCCCACGGTGCTCACGGCCCGGCGTGAGGTCCTCACTCCTTACGCCCAGTGACCAGTAGGTACAACCTTCAGGATTCCTGACCCTAAGTTGAGATCCATTTCAACAGTAACAACAAGTTGTCGGGAGCAATCTGTTAGTAGCTTATTAGGAGAGAAACGTGAGTAAGTTTGCTGACCCCAAAATGAAGGCATTAAATCACCCACGTCTGGGAGGAGACAGAAGCCATGGCGCCCGCACTCCCCACGCCGTCGGCGGGTCTCGGGGGTCTTCAGGACGGGAGCAAGGAGCTCTGAACACTGTCTCCACTTTCTTGGAAAGGTGTGAGGAGAGAGGATTCCGACAAGAACAAGACGTTGAAGGTCACATAGCACATAGGATCCTGGGCCTGTGGCTCCTTAGCACTTCAGAGACCCAGTCAACCGGGGAGGCAGGGGACAGGGCTTGCTCACCGCGTGCTGATCATCTCGGCTGTCACTGGAGGGCTGCCTCCAGAAGCCGAGCTTAGAGAAACAGCTTGCAGAGAGCACGAGCAGACATTGCATCCTGTGTCTTCCTATTTGAGAATCGTAACCTGCTGCGGAGTTGCCGTATAATCATTAATCTACCAGCTGAGAGAGGAAACTCGGCCTGCCCGCTGTTTCTTCTCTCTTAAAAATAGTTTTTTCTCTGATCGCTTGTTTTCTAACTGGGAAACTTACCGCTTATATGGGGGCTGATTTCTCTGCCACTGAACTATTAATTGTTTTAATTAATTGCTTAAACATCCTGAGGTGATAGCAGGGAAAAGCAGACTCCTGGGGGTTTCTCATATCACTGTACATTCAGCTGAATTTGCAATCGTGTAAATCAGAGGCTTTCTTACACCTGGAAATGTTTGGTGGCAGGTGCAGGGAGGGACAGGTGTTAACGAAGCATGAGCCACCCAGGGTTTCCAAACCCCAGGGCCAGGGGCAGGGGCAGGAGCGAAGGGAAAGGGGCAGATGTCTTGGGGACCCACAACACAGCGGAGATGAGGTTTGGGGGCAACCTAAGCATCACTCCGCCTGGGCCACCCCACCCCATCTGACATGCTTACAGTAGGCATGCCCCAGAGACAGGCTCTGTCCCAGTGGTCGGGGGCAGGTGGGTATCCACCAATTGGCCCTCGAGAAGCAGCATCGCCATCTCCAAGGTGGGAGGTAAAACAGAAGGTGAATCCCGCATTTCAGTTTTGAGAGTCTGCCCAAGGGCAGGTGGGCAGGGGGAAGGGAGGCTGCCATGGCCCGGGGGCGATTTAGGGAAGCTCAGGAGACGATGACAAGAGCTGGGATGGATGAACGCGGTGGCCTTTCTGCAGCTCGCTCTGCCTCCCACTCCCTCCCACTGGTCTTAAGGACGAGGCTGGCTCAGAACTGCCTCCTTTAAAGGTGACTACTAGCCAGGAATCTGCACGTGGCTAGGTAGAGATCCTGGAAACATATCGGACAGTCAGGCAGGAAAAAGACATTAGGCGAGGGAGAGCCTACGTGACCCGTGACAGAACAAACCCAGGCTGCCGTTTATTACTACTGTCGTCTAACTGGGGTTCCAAGCCATCGCGGGAAACAAAAACTAAAAACAACAAGTGTTGTAAGGAAGGAAAAGGTAGAGCACAACTCTCACGTTCTTGCAGATGATGTCATCATCCCCATATAAAATCCAAGATAATCTAGGAATAAACGACCGAGATTAATAACAGTTCAGCCAGATTTGCAGAGAATAAGAGCCACGCACAAAGTTCATAGCATTTCTTCACAACCGCAATGACCAGAGGGGGAGGGGGGCTGGAAGTGTGTCATTCATTTGTCACTACAGCAAAATCTAATAATGAAAGGGGCAAGAACTTCATGGAGAAAACTATAACTTATTGAAAGTTATAAAGGAAACATTAAATAAATGGTGAGAAATGCAAAATGCACAGATAGGAAGATACAGCATTTTACTTGAATTCTCCAAAACCTATAAATTTAATGAAAATTCAGTCAAAATTCCATTGACATACATGGGGAACCTAAGCTGGTTCTAAAGCATATATGGAAGAATCTGTGTGGAGAAGCAGCTTCAGAAATGTTTGGAATGATACCGTACCTGGAATTTGCTTCAGAAGAATCTGGGGCTGGGCTGGGAACCAGGAGGGAGGCTCAAAGTAATGATCTTTGAAACTGGGGAGTAAGCACACAGGAGGTCGCTGTCCCACGGGGTCTACTCCAGTACGTTTAAAATGTTCTATAAGACAAGGTTAAAAAAAGTTTGTGAATAAAGATAGCTAAAACTTTTCCTTGTGAAAAAGCCAAATTAACTTAGGAAACAGCAACCACATTACAAAGGTACAGTCACATAAAAAGTGTGAGGGCAGCACAGACCTGTGGAAAAGGACGGGGAGCACGTACTCAGGAATTTGGTGATACGATGGAGGTGGTGTCACAAGTCAGTGGGGTATCCGAGCACAGTCCATATAGAATGTGGAGAGAGTGGATTTCTGTATGGGAAAACCCTTTCAACAAGACTCCTGCTTATGTAGAAGATGAATAAATCCTAACTATGACCAACCAAACACTGGTAGGACAGAAGATAGGCAATGCAGGACTTTTTAAATCACTGACATAGCGTGAAAGAGGAAGATCAATACGTAGAGCATGGTGCCATTTATGGAAAGTAACGCTTTCAAAAACAATTTTATGTCATGGATACATGGAACTGCCTCACATTTTTAAAAAAGGAATAAAAATATACAAACAAAACATGTCAAACCAGTTACCACTGGGTGAATAAGGATGAGACTGTATGTTGTTGTTGTTGCTGTTGTAAAGATTTTATCTATTTATTTGAGAGAGAGAGAGCATTTGCAAGCGGGGGGAGGAGGGGCAGAGGGAGAAGGAGAGAATCTCAAGCTGACTCTGCACTGAGCATGGAGCCTAACACGGGGTTCGATCTCATGACCCTGAGATCATGACCTGAGCTGAAATTAAGAGCCAGATACTCAACCGATGGAGCCACCCAGGTGCTCCTTGTTGTTTAAAAAAAAAAAAAAATTAAGCAAACTCTACCCCCAATGTGGGGCTCGAACTCACATCTCTGAGATCAAGTCGCAGGCTTCACCAACTGTACCAGCCAGGGGCCCCTATTTTTTTTTTCTTTTAAAAAGATTAGAAACCCATCTGACAGGATATTTAGATAAATCTGGGTCGTGGGAAAATGATTGTGTTTTGTAAACATTCTTCACTTTTCCTGTATCTTTAAATTTTTTTCAAAATTGCAAAAAGGCAAAGAAATGAGAAATCATTCAAAGGAACAACAACATCCCTAAACCAAATCAGAGTCAAGATAAGCTCTCGTAGGCAGTAAACGCTGAGGGCAGAGGTGCAGGTGCCAGGGGGAGGCTGCAGAACAGGGAGGTGAGAAAGCAGATGCTTCGCTCAGGGGTAAGTGGGAGAGAATCGTGGACACGTCAGCTGCGAGAGAAGCCGGGAGCCTCAGGATGATCATGGCCGGAAGCACAGTCCTTGATGCTGGGACAGATCTGCGGCATCACACCGGATACCGTGCAGAAGGGTGGAGTGCCGCAAAGATGGGGACGGGGATAGCCAGAGACCGTGGAGAAACAGCCCGTGCACAGTGGTACTCTTAGAGAGAACAGAAGAAATAAAGGGGAGGAGGAAAGATATGAGAGCATAAAGCTATCTTGCAACAATGAAAAATGTTTATCGGCCGATCTTATGTTCCAGGGAGAAAAGTGATGCAGAAGATCGACATCATCAAACATCTTAATTAAGTAACTGACCTTGAAGGATAGGGCAGGATGTCTGGCGTCTAGAGAGAAAATTGTCCGTGAAGGCAGGAAGAGGTGCCCCCAAAGGGCTTTCTTTCCAGCGGCATTCTAATGGTTCATTTTTAACCCTGTTCAGCTGCAAGTGTCTGTGATGATTCTTTAGACAAGAATCTGTATTTCTGCTGTTAAATAACAACATTCGCCCCAGCGGATTTGAAGACTCGCTGACTTTATTAAAGGGTTCATGCTCCGGGCAGCATCTCCTCCAGCAAGCAGATAGGCACGGGGAGGCTGTGCATCTATTCTGCTTAGGATGACTTTTATTGCTTCGGTGTGTATTTGAGAAGCAGTATGATAAAACCAAATATATTTGTTACTAGGGATCATGGCTGGCCATATTCTTTCTTGTCCTTCCGCTCTCCTGCCTTCCCTCTTCCCTCCCTCCCCCACTCCTCCTGTTAGAGCAGAAAAACCTGGTTTGTTTTTTAAAGATTTTATTTATTTATTTGAGAGAGAGAGCACGAGCAGGGTGGGAGGGAGCGGCAGAGGGAGAAGCAGGCTCCCCACTGAGCACAGAGCCAAACAGGGCTTGATCCCGGGACCCTGAGATCATGACCTGAGCCGAAGCCAGATGCTTCAGCGAGCCACCCAGGCGCCCCCAGAAAAACCTGTTTGATTCGCTGTGTCTGGTCTCCACATACACTGTGCTCTGCATATACAAACTATTCTCAGTCCGGTAGGTTGGACTTGGGGACCAGGTGCAGGAAAGCAGCAAACTGAAGCAGAGCCTGAGCTTTGGGCTCCAGGACGAAGGGCCATTCTGAAGCACCTGATTTCGGCAGACATTCCCAACCAGGGTCTGAATGTCTGCAGCAGGTGGGCAGGGAGGGTGGGGAGAACATTCTTCCAGAAGCCAGACCCAAGGAGGGTCCCAGGGATGCGGGGCAGAGGGAGGGGGTCACTCTCAGCCTGCTGGGGATCTTACTGCAAGAGGGCAGGTTGCTCAGGAAATCTTGGCCAGGAAGCAGGGGTGAGTCACTCAGAAGGACCAACTGAAGGTAGTGGACTCAGGCTGAGGAGAATTTGCTTCTTGAATAGCATTATCCTGGGTCTGCCTTGCTCCCCTGGGCTGTACGTGGCTAGAAAGCTCTGGAAGGACCTCCAGAGGTGGTTCCACCTAATGGTTCATTCACTGTCAAGACTGGACCGTGTAGCTTCGTGATTTTCCAGCACTTCGCAGCCAGTTAGAGCGAACCGGAACTCAGCTGTAGCTCCTATTGGATTCTTAATTCACTCTTCTTTGTTGAAAAGATCAAATATCGAATATTTATGTTTTCTCCACTTAATATTTTAAAATATGTTTTAAAGTATTTTATATAATGTATTTATATTTACATTTTACATATATATTATGCTACATACTACATTACTGTATAGTAACGCTGTATACTATATACAATAGCCTTATATTTTGGTAATAATATATGTAACTATCCTACATACCATGTTTTATACCCTATTTTGTATACATACAATATATGACATATAGTACATAATATATAGACTATGATATACAGTGTATATAGCATATATTATATAGAATATATAGTGTATTTAATATCTTACAATGGCATTTATTATATAAACATAGAAATAACTGTAATTATGTATTTTATAATCATATTATAAATTACATAGTCATAGAATTACATATTATACATAATTACATAATATATAATGATATGTAATAATACATGATAATATAATATGTAATATATATGTGGGTGTGTGTATATCTCCCTCCAAACACAATGTCCCTGGGCTCATTCAATGGTGCTCTCGTTGCCGAGCCCATCTGGAGGACACTTTGTTGGGTCTGTTTCTTCCTATGGTATAATGTCCCAGGTCATCATTCTTCCCGCATACCTGCGAGGAGACTCTTCTGCAACCCATATGTCCCGGGCTCACAGGGTCTCCATCGGCGACAAGCCTGACTTTGCGTTTTCACACATATGGCATTTCTTTCTCTTTCACACAATGTTGCAGCAAAGGACTTTTTTCTCTCTCAAGCTTCCATCATTTTTCCCGTGGACAATATCAACCCCACAGATCACAGGGGTGGTGGCATCTGCAGGGAATCTCCTCCTGCGACAAAGCCCGTGGAGAATACACTGGCCGCACATCACGGTAGGTGAACGGCAGCTGTCACTTTTCTGTGTGGGTTCAGAATTGTGCTCCAGAGGCTGAGAAAACATCTTGTGTAGATAAACTCTGGGAGGCTGGGATGCAAAAGCAGGAAGCAGCTGGCTGGCAGCCGGAACTGCCTTTTGGACTCTCATCTGTATAAACATGCAGGAAGGGGCTTGTGAGCGCTAAAGTAAATACAAAGGTGCATCTGAGCCATATATTCGAGGGACTTACAACAAACCCTGCCTAGTCCTTTTAAAGGGTGTGTCTCCCCGCGAGGAAACAGACCACGCCAATTAGACGAACATCCTGACAAACAAAATCTCTCGGGGCTGCACCATGAAGGGAGGGAGATGTACTCATTTAACGAGATCTGCCGGAGGGAGAAATGCCGGCTGATTTCTGAACATGTGCACAAGCCAGCCGAATGAAGGCAGCACGGGAGGCAGAGATGATGCCGTGAGCACCCCCAGGGCTCTGCAAGCGGTAAGGGAAAAACGGACTTGCACAGCTAGTACCGTGCAAGGAAACCCACTGGATCTTTTAATCTACTCAGCACAGCGGGCTTTGCGTGGCTACTGATGGGGCTGGTTTTCGATGTGGAATGCCAGCCTCGCTAGCAAGTGCCAGCGCAGGTGTTAAATTTTTCTGTGCGCCGTGCGGGCACGAGCTGTACCGCAGAGTAGCGCTGGCCATCCTGCAGGACTGCAGTCCATGCCCCCCGATTAACAAGCGACTCCCCAGTCCGACACCCACCACGCCACTCCCGTGCTGGGAATCGGACTGTTGCAGATGCAGCGTTTGTCCTTCTGTGACCACACCATCCGCCAAGCACCCCGTCCCCCGGCCTCGCCCATACTGGCACATACGGAAGAATCTCCTTCTTTCTCAGTCAGCCTCGGGTTCTGCCGGGACTGCCCCTCGCCCCTTCTCACTACTCAGCCTCGATGTCTCCTCAGTCGTATTGATCCAGAACATGTCTTTTGCTTTTGATCTAAGTGATACTCTAGAACGTGGCAAGAGAAAGTGAGGCTCTGATGGGAGAAGTGCCTTGGGACTAAGAAGGAAGCAGGGATTTGACACAAGGAAACCCAGACGAGGCTGCCTTTCTCTCAGCATTAGCCACAGGGCAGAGCTCCTGGCAGGCTGATAAAGTCTAGTGGCTGAATTGCCTTTGAGATCCCAGCTTGATGATCTGCTCAAAAGCTCAAAACTGTGGAACATGCCATGCAATTAATTTTCCTAATTATGTAACTTTGTGGACACGTCAACAGAAGCATTCTGGAAATTTACTTAAAGTGAGCATATGGGTCATGATATCTCATTTATGAATTTCATCAGTGGAAAAGACATAGCTTCATTTAACGACATGGTATTCAATTAAGTTTAATCATATTAAATGATTACAACAATTAGGCATACAAAGTCACCAATAAACACTTTGCTGAAGTCATTAGCAGATGTGAAAAGTCACTGAAGAACACTTAATCTTATAATGGTCTCAGCAAATCAGCAAAGAAAATGCCAGAGAAACTTGCACATAAGTTGCTCTTGGAACTGGAAACCGTACTGGGTTCTCTACAGTAGAAGCCCCAGGTTCTCCTCATGGTTTGGGATGACATCCCCTTGTTCCAGGGGCTGAGGGCACAGTCTGGCTCAAGAGCCAGCTTCTGTGAGTCCAGGCTCTGCCGCCTGCCTGCTATGTGAGCTGAGCAGGCCACGAACCTGACTGTGCCATGGTCCCTCACCTATGAGACGGCAGTGAAAGTGGTCATGATAATGTTGTTGTGAGAAGGAAGTTAGTTAATACACGTAAAACATTCAGAACAGCATTGGGGGCATGCTAGTAATACAGGACCTGGCTGTTCCCAGCATGATTCCAAGCCGAGGTTTGGCTCTCACCTATCACACGCAGAAAAAAATAGACCACATGGCTCAACAACAGGGCTAAGGGTCTCCCTATCCCAGAGTGTCTCCCAGAAAACAGTAAAGATTGCATCCTTTCCCCTCTCTGGGAGCCTTTAAATATGTGCTCAACATTTGGAAATTTTCAAATCTTTTCTTGTTCCTCTCCTAATTAGTAGGCTGCTATGAACTCCTGGAAACACAAAGAGAAAGGATATTTCTGTGGTGGTGACATGTGAGAAGATGGTGCCAGGAGAGAATATGATGTCTGGGAGATTGCAGGGAAAGAGGATTTCTAGTTTCTAGCTCAGAAGAGCTGCGGTGTCGGTGTACATTGCTACACACATATAAAGGCATTTGTGCAGTGTACATTACACATTTTTCCAATAAATTTTTTTTCAGTTCTGAGAAGGTACATAAGCATAATAATATATTCTTTGGGTTGCTTGTTCCCATTCACTGGTGTAAAAAAGTAAATTATAATTACTGGAATTAAGGCATTGATGAGTGGCTTAGGATGGCCTATGTTTTAGTTGTAAATTACAGATCATTTAGAGTCTGATGTATAAAGTAAAATCCCAATTCTGCCATCGTTATCTAGTTGACCTTGGCCACCTCAATTTCCTCATCTGAAAAATGTGGGAAATACTGCTTTTTAATCAATTCTAAGCCACAGTGTATCGTAGCTTAAACGGTAGCATTCTTTTCTGGTTGTGATAGAAAATAGTGCTGTGTATTTTCTAAAGATGGTGCCTTAGATTCAGTGAAACCCAGAAATAGCTGTTTTGGAAGGCCACTGGGATGACAAATTGAGATTATATGAATGTCAAATGTTTTGTAAAGCTGAAGTACTACAAAAATGCTAGCTATTATTTTATAGCAGGAATTGCTCAAAATGTGTCTTTTTCGCAAACTTGCAAAAATATTAAAAAACAGTTTGAGAAAATAAAAATGGTTCTGGTCAGAGTGACTCATATGATAGCAATGATAGCATGCCCCAGAGATTTCATGAGTCTCTCCTGTTCACCAGGAGGAGGAAAGGAGGTGCCAAGGCCAGCAACATTACCAAAGTGTGCAGTTTCAGCGGGTAATGGAACCAGTGAGCTTCTTCTGCTCCAATCACTCATACTCCAAGCCTTGATGCTTCCCATGCCTTTGTGTGCTGAAACCAAAGCTTATCTCTTAGTCACGTATCCCTCCCAGCTATGTATCTTTGGGGGTTGAGCATGTTTAAAATTTAGAAAGTGGCGTGAGAGTGGCTTACTCTCTATATTGACATTCTAGATAGTGAGGTTCAGAATGCAAGGAGAGCTGGTAGACCCATGGACCTCAGACAATCTGAGTTAGAAGGGGACTTCATGATCATAGTGTTTTCTCCAGGTGAAGAAACTAAAACTCAGAAAACACAACAACGTCAAATATTCCCTCGTTCTCTATTGCTAAGATCTAGAGTCAGCCATTCATTTCATTTTCCAAGCTACACCTTTTTTCTTTTCCACTTATTCCATGGAAGCAATGCAGCTGAGGGTAAGTACTCCCCAACCCTGAAAGAATCAATGGCCAGGAAGTGACTCAAACCCTGGGAAAGAGAACCCAATTTCTAGAGAAAAATTTACTTGTTCTAATGCAAGTAATGTCCTTGAGGCCCTAGGTACAGATGGAATAGCACAGCAAGTGGGGACGCTGTGTGTTGCTTGTGACTTGAACTTTGGCATCCACTAGATTCTGTTTAAAGCCACGTAATGCTTTACTGGCTCTGGAACAGGCCTTTCCCTATCTCCTGGTTCTTGAACCATCTAGACATTTGCATTCTTTCTCTTTCCTCTTCCTGCTCCCTTTCAAACCATCCCCACTCTAGCCAGCTCTTCAGTCCCAGGTCAAATTTAAACTCTTCCTTCTTGACTACCAACTTGGATTGAAACTTTCTTCCCTCTAAATCCTGTCGTGCTAACAGTAGATGCCATTCGCTTGTGTTTTCTACTTCCCCCTAATTCAGTTAGTGATCTTTGTCAGCCAAAAGACAGGCTTTGTAAGCTCTCAAACTGACTCTAATACTTTTCTGTGAATCAGGATCTGGCCGGTCTTGACTATACTTCTTGTGACTCAATGAGTGATTATAAATCACATAATTATACTTAGAAACTGGACATCATTACTTAAAATTTTCAAAACGTGGTCCCTGTGATATTCTCAGTGTCAGAAGACATGCTGGATATGTGTTATGCTTACTTTCAAGCAAAATTAACCCTCAGAATTGACCATCTATAAAGTAAACTGTTATCCTTGGAGCAGTTTTTTTTCTCTGAATGAGGAGCTTTGATTGTACATTTTTCCAATATACATTTTTTCAGTTCTGAGATCGTACATAAAGCCTATAAGTCAGTAATGTATGTTAGGTTGCCAATTCCCATTTACTGGTGTACAGTAAATTACAATTACTGTAACTAAGACATTGAAAAACCGCTTAGTTCAGTCTGTTTTTTGTAAAACAAAACTGTGGTAAAAGTCTGTTGTAAAAATCTAATTTCATCAAATTTCTGTGAAGAAAAGTAACAAGGTGAATTTAGTGTGTTCTTCAAGTTTTAGTTCCTGGCATGGCTGATGGCTAATATTATATGGATCAAGTACGGCATGGTCTGTAAACGTTTTCCTTTGCAGGCCATATACCTTGTGTTCATGAATCAACGCTGTTGTTGTAGCAGGAAAACAGCCATACAATTCGTGGATAAATGGGTGTGGTTGTTTTCTATTAAAACTTTATTTACAAAAACAGATATTGGCTGAATTTGGCTGGGGCATAATTTGTTGACTCCTGGTCTAAAGATTTGAAATATTTACTTAAATCTGTTCAACAGAATAGATACTCTGCTAAGTAATAGGAGAGAATAATAAAAAAGACAGAATTTATAATTTTTTAGGAGACAACAGTTTCTTTTTTTTTTTAAGATTTTATTTTTAAGTCATCTCTACACCCAACATGGGGCTTGAACTCACAGCCCTGAGATCAAGAGTCACAGGCTCTACTGACTGAGGCAGCCAGGCACCCCAGGAGACAATAGTTTTGATTATTTAAATTTTAATTAACTATTTGAAACAAAGTATTTGGCTACAAAATATGCCTTTGGAGGTTAAAAATGAATCATACAATTAAAATATTTCCTTCACTGGTCTGGCATGGTACCAAAATTTCCAGAAATAAAGTTCCTATGCCTGGTGAGGTTGAACACACCTACAAAATCCAAGTTATGATCTGTAGGTTTGCTACATTTGCATGAACTTACCTACAGTTAAGAGTTTGAACTACGGGCGCCTGGGTGGCTCAGTCGTTAAGCGTCTGCTTTCGGCTCAGGTCATGATCCCAGGGTCCTGGGATCGAGTCCCACATCGGGCTCCCTACTTGGTGGGAAGCCTGCTTCTCTCTCTCCCACTCCCCCTGCTTGTGTTTCTACTCTCGCTATCTCTCTCTCTGTCAAATAAATAAATAAAATCTTTAAAAAAAAAAAAGAGTTTGAACTACATTTGGGTAGAAATGGGTAGCCAGTGGGCTGCAAAATTTCTGTAGACATTTTTCCCTAGCTGATTAATGTTGTAAAATTATAATATTTTTGGGTTTTAGTTCAAGATGGCAACATAGGAAGATCCTGAACTCGCCTCTTTCCACAGACACAGAATCTATAGCTACATATGAAGAGTTTCCTCTGAAATAAACCTAAAAACCAGCAGATTGAGCCCTACCCATTGGGCAAATGCTCATTGAACACACTGAAGAAGGCTGGAGAGAATGAGACAGAATCTCAGCATGAACCCAACCCTGGTGCAGTGACCCACAATCAGGAGGGAACTCAAAACCTGGAGCTTCTTCCTGAGGAGTGAAAGGTTTGAACCCCACATTGGGAACCCCAACTTTTAGGCCCTGCACCTGAGAGAGGAGCCCCCAAAACATCTAGCTTTGAAACCCAATGGGACTCATATCCATAACACCCATAAAGGTGTAAAGAACTGAGAAATGACTCTTGAAAGGCTTATGTGCTTAAACCCACCCAATGCAGAGCAGCCAACTGTGCCTAGACTTTATGTGAAGCATGGTCATTTGCTTACATTAAAGTGTAAGCCTATGGGGCAGGCATCTAATTTAACACACATATGTAGGAACCTGCTGGGACACTTTCCAGGGACAGAAATTGGCGAGCACCATCTCCATGCTCTCCCTCTGTCTTGCTCCAGCTGGTGGGCGCAATCTTTTCCTCTCCCAGCGGGCACCATTTGTGTGTTCCCGCTCTGCCTCCATCCAGCTGGTATTTAAACTACGGAACAGCTGTGCCACTCGCTGGGCTTCATGTCCGCCTGCTCTCCTGCTAGCGCTTTCCCAATTACACACATACGGTAAGCTGTTTGCAGACGCTCAGAATAGTGAACTCCTTATAGGGATCGAGGGTACATACCTCAATATCATAAAAGCCATCTA
>NW_027703477.1:0-341 GCF_054177405.1 Leptonychotes weddellii | reverse complement strand
GCCAAGCGGAACCCTCCTCTCTTCCTGGAGAGCAGGATTTCTTGCCTCTGGGCCTTTGCTCTCCTCATTTCCATTCACTTTGGATCAGTTAAATGCCACTGCCTTCAATATTGTTGCCCTCCCACTGGAGGGTTTCTGGTTCTTGAGGATCACTGCTGTCCCTTGATGGGGAGGTCTCTTGTAGACTCTGTGTCTTTGCTGGGTCTTCTCAGGAGCAGAAGCAGCAGGACCCAGGTCCATCCCTCCCTGAACTGCCAACTCCCCCCTGCCCTGCCCCACACATTGTAAACACTGGAATTATTTATAGAGTGAATGTCTGTAGCAGATTTTGAATTTTTTTT
>NW_027703476.1:0-341 GCF_054177405.1 Leptonychotes weddellii | reverse complement strand
GGGTGGTGCCACACCAATGAATAGCCTATCATTCTCCGCTGCAAGAGCTCGGTGTCGGTTGCTATGGCTTGCTGTGCTTTGGGTGGATGAACTCCTGTTTGGTTTTGTTACATTTTCATTTTTTGATAGGCTTTACACTACATGATATCTCAAAGCCAGGAACACTTTTTTTCCAGTCAAGCAGGCTAAATATTTCCCTCTCAAATTATAAAAACTATAAATATTTTATTTTACATGGAGTCATTAATGAAGCACAAATATAAAATATCTAATTTAGCATGTAAGTGCCAGAAATGGTATCAGTGTTCTGAGGATTTTTTTTTTTTTAAGAGAGAGAGAAA
>NW_027703475.1:0-341 GCF_054177405.1 Leptonychotes weddellii | reverse complement strand
TTCTTTTTTTTTTTTTTAAAGATTTTATTTATTTATTTGACAGAGAGAGACACAGCGAGAGAGGGAACACAAGCAGGGGGAGTGAGAGAGGGAGAAGCAGGCTTCCCGCCGAGCAGGAAGCCTGATGTGGGGCTCGATCCCAGAACTCTGGGATCATGACCTGAGCCGAAGGCAGACGCTTAACGACTGAGCCACCCAGGCGCCCCGCCACAAAGCATTCTTTCTCCAGGTATCACAGCCATCATTATCAGGGATGTATTGCTATTGTCAAATCTCTCAACATAAACTTATTTTGGTTTGGAAAGCTTACAGAGGGATTGCAAAGGAAGAAAATTTGTAGT